>NC_142936.1:22644602-22697102 GCF_046866305.1 Octopus bimaculoides | reverse complement strand
TCAGCAAAGTCATGGAAAGGATAATCAGAGGAAAACTGATCGCATTCCTTGAAGAAAATAAATTGCTGAGTGATACCCAACATGGCTTTCAACCAGGTAGGAGCTGCCTGACCCAGCTCTTACAACATTACGACTGGGTGTTGAGGCAGTTACTCAACAACTCAAATGTGGACGTAATATACCTTGATTTTGCAAAAGCTTTTGACAAAGTGGATCATGGTGTGATATGCCACAAACTGCGTGATCTTGGCATAGCTGGAAAACTTGGAGAGTGGTTACATGACTTTCTGAAAGATAGAAGTCAGGCAGTAGTGGCTAATGGAGCCACCTCTATGAGAAAACAAATAATGAGCGGTGTTCCACAGGGCACTGTCTTGGGACCATTGCTTTTTATAGTCGCTCTCTCGGATATGCCTTCAAGTGCTCGGATAGCTACTCTTGCAAGCTACGCAGACGATACAAAAGTCTCGCAGAAAATACAGAACTCCAGTGATGTTGCACACCTGCAGCAGGAATTGGACTCAGTTTACAGATGGGCTGAGGACAATAATATGCAGTTTAATGCTGAAAAATTCCAAGCCCTGCGCTACCAACGTCCAAAACTGAATATTAAACTTACAGAGTACACTGGTCCACAGGGAATTTCAATCCCAGAGCCTAAATCAGTGAGAGACCTGGGTATCGACATGAGTGATGATACCTCTTTCCAAGTGCACATTACCAGAATGGCAACAAAGTGCAGACGATTGGCTGGATGGATCCTGAGAACATTCAGAACCAGAGATAAGGAAACCATGATGATCCTCTGGAGGACATTCGTGCTCAGCCGCCTGTGGTCACCCACCAGTCTGAAATTAACAGCAGACCTTGAAGCAATCCAGAGGAGATTCACAAAGAAGATTGTCTCTTTGCAACTGCTCAGCTACTGGGAAAGGCTGAAACAGCTAAGACTCTATTCCCTGGAGAGAAGGCGGGAGAGGTATGCAGTAATATACATCTGGAAGATCCTGGAAGATCCTGGAAGATCCTGGAAGGAATTGTGCCAAATTTTGGCATTGAAAGCTACACCAATGCCAGAACGGGACGACACTGCATAGTGCCAAAGATCCCAGCAATGCCATCGCGCTTCAGGACCAGTTACTGCAACAGCTTGGGATTCAGGGGCCCACAGCTTTTTAATATTCTCCCAAAGAGCCTGAGGAATCTGCACAAAGTAGATGTAGGAATTTTTAAATCAAAGTTGGACCTCTTCCTATCGAGAGTCCCAGATGAACCTACCTCGCGGCAGGAGGTGCAAATGAGGGTTGCTAAATCAAACTCCATTCTTCACCAAGTGCCACATATTGTAAGAGGCTCCCTGTAATAACAGTGTAGCAACACGGTGGTGCATCAGCATGGCCGCAGCTCTAAGCTGAAACTTTAAAAAAAAAAAAATAAATAAATAAACATAAACCTGAACACACACATGTGCACAAATACAGACGTATATACATGTGTACAGATGTATTCTTTTACACATTTTACATTTATTTAGACAATACATATTATAGAGGCAGTGTTTAACAGTTGGATGCACTTCTTTTGCTTACCCTTAAATGTTTTTTCAAGAAAGGGAATTTGTACTCATATCTACAAAAGCACAGAGCTACTGAATAATTTGCTGACAGAGAATGACAAGAAAGTTCACCCTATATAGCTCAATGGTTTTTCATGCAAATTACAGAATGTAAGCATTCACAAAGACACACAGACATGTACACTCCCCCCCCCCCCCCACACACACACACATTGACTGGCTTCATGCAGTTTCTGTTTACTGATTTGATGGGAGAGATTTTTTATGGTCCATGTTGTTGCCAACACTCACAAATATTTCCCCATAGTCAGGTATGTTTTATGGAAGATTGAAAAGAAACAACACTGCTTCTATGACAATGACACTTGTTTACAACTATTATATGATCCCAAGATAAGCATACAAACACACTCTTTCACTCCCACATACATATGAACACACTTTTATGAGAGACTTCTCTAAGTTTCTGTCTAGTAAATCCACTTACTGGCATAGACTTGGAAACAGGAGGTGCAGGAGGTGCCAGTGCATCCCCTACAATTTTGTGAGGCCAGTGTAAACACTTTGAACATTCTGGAGCCAATGTAACCACGTTGAACATTCTGGGTTTGTTCCTGCACTTATGCTTGCTGGTCAGCCAGGTGTTAAAGAAGACATTTGTCTACATTGTGAGACTTAACCCAAAGCATGTGATTTGGATGTGAGCCTCTTCTTCACCACACAACCATACCTGTATATTAATAATGTTTAGTTCTATTGGACAGGCTACTGACAACTGTTTATAGATGCAATCCTACTATTGCTTGATATGGATCTTTTGCCTACTGTATTTCTTCCCTGATCTGAATTAGCTATCCTTAGACAACTTCATCCTGGTGAACTTTCTTGCTGGTATCATATTGATGCAAACTTAACATGGTCACTCAATTTCCATAGAAGAGTGACTGCTAGGACTTCCATTCCCAAACCAATCAGCCAACCAAGCCTCCTAGCTGCTGGATCACAGAAGCACTCCACAACTCTGTGTGTGTACTAATTAATATTTATGCAAATGTATAATGTATTGCTTTCAGATCTTGGCACAAAGCAAGCAAGTTCAGGTGAGGGGGTAAGTTGATTACATTGACCTCAATGTTCAACTGGTACATATTCTATCAATCCCAAAAGAATGAAAGGCAAAGTTGGTGTCAGCAGCATTTGAACTCGGAACATGACGAAGTACTACTAGGCATTTTGCCTTGTGTGCTAATGATTCTACCAGCTCACCACCTTCACAAATGAATATATCTAATTACACCCTGCTTTCCAAACCTTTCTCATTCTTCTGCTGCATATCTTGTTACATATAATTCAGATTTACTTTATAGTTTACCACTATCTGCTTACATTTCAAATATCTTATATTCATTATGTTCTTTGATATTCATACTCAATCCAGTATATCACATCATCTCTAATTACATCACTGACTGCTACTCACTTATAATTAAAAATTCCTGTACATTATTCTCTATCCTGGATGTAAAATATTGAAATGAAATCTAAATATGAAGTAGATGATTACAAGTTAAAAGATATCGTCTCTCAGTGTATCAGTTGTTTCTCCTTTTGCCCTCTCCAAAACATCTGAGCCTTCCTAATCATCTAGTAGAATGATGCTTACTTAAAAAGTAAGCCATTCCCATTTTAAAATAAGAACTAATGAAAAATTGGAAAGAAAATATCAGTATTTTCTTGTTCTTTCTTTGTGTATAGTAGCAGTTGTTAGGCAATCCAATCCCAGTGTGTTTCTTTTAGTTTAGTTTGATCTTAGAGGGTAAAAAGATGTAGTTGATGTTGTGATTTGAGCTCAAAATAAAGTAAGATGGAAATAGCATGGTTACAGGTACAATTCACATTGTGTATCACCTTGAGTGGAATTTGTTTTGAAAGAACCTATGTGGAAGCCTGTGGTGTATTTATATATTTTGTGTTGCAGTTGGTGAATAATAGTTTCATTATTGATTATAGATTTCCATTGAAGCCAATCATTACTTTCACTGCACTGTGTGTGTGTGTGTGTGTGTGCTCATGTTTTTTTTTCTCCTCTTTTTAATTTAGAGTTAATTTTAACTGGTCACCTGCTTGGTAGCAAGGTTGTGAAGGAAAACATCTTGATTTTTTTTGTCATCCTTTAAATATTAAAGTTTTGTAAGTTTTTACTGTCCCAGATACCGTGATTGTTTGTAGCATATGAGTCAAGGAGTAGTATTCTTTCTGTAAGAACCCAAGTTCAGCCATATTTTGCTCCAGGCAGGTTTATACATATCCTGTTTCTCCAATAATAATAGATATGAAACTGAAAGTGCATCTTAGTTACTGGATTTTCCAATTCTTTATCAACAGTCCATAGGTGTTTTCTTTCCCTTGTATTTTTCTGACCACAACGGGGTCCAGAGGGCAGCTGATTCACAAGAGTATATTGTTTTCTTGTGCTCCCACACAACATCTACCTAATTGTTTTAACTTTGTAGCTGTTTTAATTTTTAAGTACCACCAATATTCTTTCGACTATTTGCTGTCAGTATTGTCAACTTTGCCTGCTGGTATTTTCTTTTTCTTTATTTTGTGTTCCAAACTGTTCCAGCAACCACATCATGACTCATGGAAAGATAATATCTAAAAGACATTGTCTTGCAGTTGACAGTAATGTGGTTGATGTCTCCACTTTTAGTTTTGCACAGCTTACATTTGTTGAGTGTCCATGGTTTTCCCTTTTTATGGTCTAGGAACTTGGTGGTGGTGTATATGTATGCCTGTGTGTATGCATGTATGTATATGTGTGTTTGTGTGTGTGTATATATATTTATATATCTTGCTTTGTCTTTTCTATATTGGTGAAGAATGTAAATATTGGCAAGAAAACTGAAAAAAAAACTAATGTTCTTTAAGTTAAATCTCTTGAGATATTTGTTCTTCACTGAATTATTGACACTCACTTGTCATACTCACCATCAGAAATGCCATAAATCAGTGATTGGGCTACTGGAAGGCTACAGCCTTCCAGTAGCCCAATCACTGATCCAGTTACACAAGCTATTGCAGTGTTAAATAAATAAAGTTTCTGCAATGAATTGTGAAGCAGTGACAAGTGACAATTCTGTAATAATGATAATGATATTTTATAAGTGTGATGCTTATAAGTGATCACTGTGTATTGATTAAAGAAAATAGTCTAATATTGGGGCATATAAGCCCTCAATAGAAAAAAAAAGTGGATTTTCCATATGCATGGGACACAAACCCACACCTCTGTATATTCATGATAAGTGTGCTACCATGACACCAACATACCCACTCACTTCTTTCGTTAGATTTAAGAACTATAATTCCATAGTGTTGTTTTCTAAACGAACAAGCATATGCATTTTCTGTGATGAATTGAGAAGCGGTGACAAGTGACAATTCTGTAAATAATCCTTTCTACTAAAGGCACAAGGCCTGAAATTTGCAGGCAGTGGACTAGTCAATTTCATCAACCCCCAATGTTTCACTGGTACTTAATTTATCAACCCTGAAAGGATGGAAAGCAAAGTTGACCTCGACGGAATCTGAACTCAGAACGTAGCAATGGCCAAAATACCACTAAGCATTTCACCCAGTGTGCTTACGATTCTGCCAGCTTGCCATCTTCAGTTCTGTAAATAATAATAATATTTTATAAGCTTAAAGCTTATAAACATTCACTGTGTATTGACTAAAGAAAATAGTCTTAATATTGGGGCATACGGATAGCCCACTTTTTTCCATCGAGGATTATATGCTGCAATATTTAAACTATTTTCTTTAGTCAATATACGGTGCTCACTTATAAGCTTTAAGCTTATAAAATAGTATTATTATTTACAGAAATAAATTTATGATACATTTAGCCCAATAATTTTTTATCTCACCCATCTTCTCTGATCTATGGAAAGCATTAATGTTACATGATACTCTGTTCTTAAGGAATGTTAGGATAATTGATATTAACATTGCAGATTGGATGCTTTAGTTTGAGATCATTCAAGGTCTGTGCATTAATATCAAGGTTTGTGGCTTCAGTCCTTGCCTTGAAATATGTGTATATGGGCAGTGTATGGGTGAGGGGTGAGAGTTGAATGATCTTGGAATCTTGATCAGAAAACATACAAAAGGAAATATGTAAATATAAAATTTTGTCATTGGGATTTATTAGATAACATGTAGATGTAAAATATAGTCCTGGAGCGTTATTAGACAATGTAGTCATAGAAACTTGTTGGAGATATAAAATATATTTCTTAGTGTTATTAAGCAATATAGTGATGGGAACATGTAGGTATAAAATATATTTCTGAAGTTTTATTATACAATGTAGCCATAGGAACATGTTGGATATGTGAAATATATTTCCAAAGTGTTATTAGACAACATTTTAGGGAAAACATGTTATAGGTTTATAAATTATAGTTCTTTCTCTTTTGCTTAGGGTGAGTAAGGGCAGTGCCCATAATTATTTTCAGAGCTGCTGAGATTGGCAGGAAGAAAAGAGGAATCTAGGAAGTTATCATCAAATCAAATCTAGACTGAATGCTAACAATAGAGTGGACTCCACTGAAAGTACTCAAGGTACCAAATGTGGTATTAAAACCAGGCAATAGATTGAGTCTGTCACCCAAGGACAAAGATGGAGTGTCCAACCAACAGATTTCAACATTAATTTCCCTTTGCAAAATTTCACTTCTAGGGTCTTTTAAATAGTTTCTTTTATTCTTTTTCTTGTTTCAGTCATTTGACTTCAGCCATGTTGGAGCACCACCTTAAGAGGTTTTAGTCGAACAAATCAACCCCAGGACTTATTCTTTATAAGTCCAGTACTTTTTCTATCAGCACTTTTGATGGACCGCTAAGTTACAAGGACGTAAAACCCCCAACATCAGTTGTCAAGTGATATATACATACATATATATCAAGTGATATATACACAAATATATACATCATCATCATCATCATCATCATCATCATCGTTTAACGTCCGCTTTCCATGCTAGCATGGGTTGGACGATTTGACTGAGGACTGGTGAAACCGGATGGCAACACCAGGCTCCAGTCTGATTTGGCAGAGTTTCTACAGCTGGATGCCCTTCCTAACGCCAACCACTCAGAGAGTGTAGTGGGTGCTTTTACGTGTCACCCGCACGAAAACGGCCACGCTCGAAATGGTGTCTTTTATGTGCCACCCGCACAAGCCAGTCCAGGGGCACTGGCAACGATCTCATACACACATATACATATAATGGGCTTCTTTCAGTTACTATCTACCAATTCCACTCACAAGGCTTTGGTTAGCCCAAGGCTATAGTAGAAGACACTTGCCCAAGGTACCATGCAGTGGAGCTGAACCTGGAACAATGTGGTTGGGAAGCAACCTTCTTACCACACAACCATGCCTGTGCCTATGTTTGTGTCATATATTTTTATGTGGTTTCTGATATAGATATAAATTTGTAAGAAACAGAATGGCCAATTATATCAATCCCCAATATTTGATTGGAACTTTATTTATATCTGCAAAGTTAACCTTGACGTTATTTTAGTTCAACATGCTAAGAAGTCAAAAAAATATCACAAGACATTTTTTCAATGCTCTGACGATTCTGTTAATCCATCAACTTCAATTAGCTTGTGTCATTTCATTAGAAACAATATCTTTATTTAACTGGAGTGAAGCTGTATAATGCTGAAAACAATTTTTTTTTTCTTTTTAATTCTAATTCTAGAATAAGATGACATTACCAGTGAAAAATATCAAATATCTCAACCAACCAGCATATAATATCTACAGACAATACTGTTTTATCTCAGAGAATAGCATCAAGAAGTTGTAGCATCCATGCTTTAGAATAAAATCATAAAGATAAAACAATTTCAATAAGAAATCTTATGATGGAAAGTAAATGAAGTAAAAATGGAAACATAAAAATATAAGATTTAGTTTCGGAAAGTAGTAAGACATTTAGTTATAGAAACCTGTAGTAAATTATACATGACATGCCAGATAAGGTTAATTGTTTTATCAGTGTGTTCTACTCAAAGTAATGAAGTTTGTTGATTTAATTTGGAAACTGATTTAATTTAATTTCAAATTCTCTATTATATTTTGAATTTGTTTCCTGATGCACTAATTTCTACTGACAGAAAAAAAAATAGGCCGTGGATACGAGAAGTTAGGGTCATAAAACCAAGTGAAAGTTGTCAGTGCAACAACTGGAACATTATATTTTAACTGACTCCTAAAATGTGACTACACACACAAAGACTACACATATGAAGGACCAATATAACAAATTGAACTGAGCCCAGCATTTACTTGGCACTTGATTTAGTGACTCTGGAGGGATGAAAGACACAGTTGAAACCAGCAAGATTTGTACTCTGAATGTTAAGAAGAAAAATCTCAATTTACTAGAGATATAATAATACATCATCATCATCATCATCATCATCGTTTAACGTCTGTTTTCCATGCTAGCATGGGTTGGACAGTTCGACCGGGGTCTGGGAAGCCAGGAGGCTGCACCAACCTCCAGTCTGAGCTGGCAGTGTTTCTACAGTTGGATGCCCTTCCTAATGCCAACCACTCCATGAGTGTAGTGGGTGCTTTTTTCGTGCCACCGGCACAGGGGCCAGAGGAAGCTGGCAATGGCCACGATCAGTTGGTGCATTTTACGTGCCACTGGCATGGAAGCCAGTCAAAGCGGCACTGGCATCAGCCACGTTCGGATGGTGCTTTTTACGTGCCACCAGCACAGGTATCACAACTACAATTTCCATTTGATTTTCATTTTGATGTTGATGTACTTGACTCAATAGGTCTCCTCAAGCACAGCAGGTTGCCCTACAATCCAAGGTAAGCACAGCAGGTTGTCCTACGATCCAAGATACTTTTGAATGGGCTGGGGCTGGGGCTGGTTATGTGAAACTGGTGTAGGATACAGCCATAAACTCACTTTATTTGTTGGGTCTTCGTAGCCACAACATATCTCCAGAGGTTTTGGACTTTCATCATTGCCTCTGTGAGGCCTAACGTTCAAAGGTCATGCTTCACTACTTCATCCTATGTCTTCCTGGGTCTACCTCAACCCCGGATTCCTTCAACTGTTTGGGAGTGTCACTTCTTCACACAGCTCTCCTCATCCATCCATAGTACATGACCATACCAGCGCAAACATCTCTCTTGCATGCCACATCCAATGCTTCTTATGTCCAACATTTCTCTCAGGACACTTACACTCTGTCGTGTGTGCACACTGATATTACACATCTAGCGGATCATGCTAGATTCATTTCTTTCGAACCTACGCATGTCTTCTACAGTCACGGCCCATGTTTCACTGCCCTGAAGCATGACAGTTTGCACACATGCATCGTACAATCTACCTTTCACTCTGAGCGAGAGGCCCTTTGTCACCAGCAGGGGTAGAAGCTTTCTAAACATTGCCCAGGCCATTCTTATTGTAGTGGTAGCACTCTCTGAGCATCCCCTCCACTACTAACTTGGTCACCTAGGTAGCGGAAGCTATCAACTACTTCTAGTTTCTTCCCCTGGAGTGTGATGGAATCTTTTTTCTGAGCATCTGTGGTGTTTATTGCACCTATGCATCTGCCGCACATGAAAGCTATCTTCTTGGTTAATCTTCCTTTGATGTTGCTGCACCTCTTATGTGTCCATAGCTTACACTGGGTACATCTTATGGAGTTTCTACCTACACCTTTTCTACAGATCAAGCAGGGCCACCTACCTGAGTGGGTGTGTGATGAGTTCGCCTTCCTACTTACTAGATCTTTGGTCTTTGCTACATTGACTCTTAGGCCTTTTGATTCTAAACCTTGCTTCCACACCCAAAATTTCTTTTCTAGTGATTCTGCTATGAGGGTCAGGTCATCAGCATAGAGGAGCTCCCAGGGGCAACCCATCTTGAATTCCTCTGTTATTGCCTGGAGGACTATAATGAATAAAAGGGGACTGAGGGCTGAACCTTGGTGGACCCTTACCTCTACCCAGAATTCTTCACTATACTCATTGCCAATCCTAATCTTACTAACAGCCTCTCTGTATAGGGCGTGTACAGCCCTTATTAACTATTCGTCAATCTCCAGTTTCCGCATCGCTCACCAGATAAGGGATCAGGGGACCCTGTCAAAGGCTTCCTCCAAGTCCACGAAAGCTAAGTATAGGGGTTTATCTTTAGCTAGGTATTTCTCCTGCAGCTGTCGAACCAGGAATATAGCATCAGTAGTGCTTCTACCTGGCACAAAACCAAACGGCATCTCATCTTAGCAGATTCTCTCCCTAATGAGATAGGCTATGACCTCTTCTGTGATCCAGCAGTTTGATACCCTTGTAGTTATTTCTATCTCAAGCATCACCTTTACCTTTGTAGCAGTTGACTCTGGTGCTGCTACGCCAGTCATGGGATATGATTCCAGCATGAACTACCTGGTTTGCAATGTGAGTGACTGGGCTATAGCCCACACCATCAGATGTTTTAAGCATCTCAGCAGTGATTCCTGATGGGCTGGAGGCTTTGCCTGGCTAAAGGCTAAATATCGTTTCTAGAAAATTAAATATCCTTTGGTTCTGTTGAATTAAATTTTAGTGTCAGCTTCCCATTAAAACTGTATCTGAAAAATCCATTGCTAACTTGACATCAGGAATTATAAAAACAGTGAAAGGAGGAAGAGAGTTGCAGAGGGTTGCAGTTTTAAGGATTTTATAAAGTGTTTAACAGGGACTTTGGAGAGGTTAGTATTCAATGAGATGGTGGAAGAAGGAAAGATTGCTGCAGTTAGTCAACAGATTTAGGTAGAAACTATATACACTCAACGCATTCAGAGGAACAGAATGGAATTATAAAATCAATGAGAATGAGAACACTGGTGGATTGTAAGTGACTGAAGTTTGATTTTTGAAGATACAATTCTCAATATGAATATTCACAGTATGTGTACTATCTCAGATATAACTAGTAAGCCTATATAATAATCAGTTTACTGTAGTTAGTTGCTTAGGTATACACAGCTTGTTAGTTGAGAGTAAGCCGAAGCTGTTGAAATAGTGATAGAAGTCACAAGGAAATTAAACAATGTCTGTAGCTACGCGATGCAGTATGTTGGAGAGGAAATTTTTACTAATCCGACAGATGGTCTGTTTTGGACATTAGTGTAGGTAGCAGCAGCCCAAATATACAAAAAGTAGCCAATTATGGGTTTCAGTTGTGATTTATAATAAATCTAGCAACTAATCATTGCTGATATCGAAGAGGAAACCAAACCTTTTGTTTGCATTTAAGCCACAGGTAGGAAGATGTGAGCTCCTACAAGTTTTCAGTTGTACAAGTTTATCATTTACACCAGTGTCTGCCAAACTGTGTGCTGAGAGAGATTCCTGGAGTGCTGTGAAAAATGTTTTCGGGATTTTCGGGAAACAACAATCCAAGAAAATTAGCAAATTTCAAGTGTAAATATAAATCATAAAATAGGGTAAATATAAATTAATTACATGACAAACAGCAGTTTTGCTACAATATATTACATTTCTGCATTTAAACTGAGATTGTCTATAAGTAAATTGTTTAGTAGTCCTAATAGTATAAAATTTTTGATTTATTTATAATTTACATAAATTATTTTGTTAATTTTAATCGATTTTTAGTTTTAGATTTAAACATGGACAAATTTTTATTGAGACCCCAGAAAAATAAGAAAGAGAGTCATAGCAAACAAGACAAACACCAGAATAAAAATTTCACCTCATCAAAATGAAAATATAATGAAAATTACATCCAATATGGTTTTATATTATCAGAAAAAGACAACTCAGTTCCTTTTTGTATGATTTGTTTTACAACACTGTCAAATAAAGAGATGGTTCCCAGTAAACTTCAACGTCATTTAATAACAAATCATCCACTATATAAGGACAAACCAAAAAAATACTTTGAGAGATTAAAAAATAATTTTAAAATTCAATCAAAAAGGCTGAAGAAATTTTACTCAATTCCTGAGAAAGCTCAAATCACTAGTTACAAGATTGCCCAGCTTTTGACAAAGAAAGAAAAAAACACATTCTGATGCTGAAAACCTTAATTTACCAGCCTTGGAAATTGCCATTGACACAATGATTAGTGATGAAGCTGTCAAACAAACTAAGACCATTCCTTTGTCTGCCCACATGATTTCTTGTAAAATTCAGCTCCGCAAACATTTCACTGAAGCAAAAAATGAACTCAAATTGATGAAAGTACAGACATCAGCAACAAAGCTCAACTAATTTCATTTCTGCAAATCATAAGTCAGTTTTTCTTTTGTTGTGAATTGAAGGAAAGAATGACAGAAGATATCTTTAACCTGGTAAACCAAAATGTCGTATTGAGAGGGATGCAGTGGCAAATTTGTATTGGCATTTGAACTGATGATACTCCATCCATGCAGGGTCAAAAGAAAGGCTTCGTGGCTCATGTATTACAAAACCATTCACAAGTTAAAATTGTACATTGCATGATTCACCACAATGTTTTGGTGTCTAAATTTCTACCTGATGGTTTCCTGAAGATGACAGACAACATTGTTAAAGTGGTAAATTACATAAAATCGCATTCCCTACGGTGCA
Source organism: Octopus bimaculoides (assembly GCF_046866305.1). Classification (NCBI taxonomy): domain Eukaryota; kingdom Metazoa; phylum Mollusca; class Cephalopoda; order Octopoda; family Octopodidae; genus Octopus; species Octopus bimaculoides. Next base: position 22,684,854 of record NC_142936.1, on the reverse strand, counting down.
AACTTTTTGCATCCCTATGTGAAATTATGGATTCTGATTTTAAGTGTTTATACTACTTCATACAGAAGTGCGATGGCTCACGAAAGGAAAAGTGTTCACTCGATTTATTTCTTTGCGAACTGAAATAATATGTTTCTTTGATGCTGACAATTCTGGATTTGAATTTCTTAACGATGATAATTGGTGGCTGGAAGCAGCATTTCTCAATGATCTTTTTGAGAAGTTGAACGTTTTAAATTAGAGTCTGCAAGGAGCGAACGAAAATATTATTACAGTTACAGGCAAATTAAAGTCTTTCACCAACAAGTTAGAACTGTGGATCAGGAAAGTTAAAAACACGCAGCTTGATTGCTTCCCAAGCGTAGAGGCTTTTCCAAACAAATTTAAAATTTTGTTAAAAGTGTAGAAAACAGTAGAAGACATTTCTGTATCATTTTCTAAGTATTTTCCATCACTTGATTAACATTAATAGAAGAAGAAAATTTTATAGACTTGAAAAACAATCCTGTGCACAAAGCCTCATTTTCTGTGCTAGAATTGTCAGAATTTTGGATTTCACTTTGGAGCCAATACCCTCGATTAGCTACTACAGTCATAAAATCTCTGTTGCCCTTTAGATCATCATATCTTTGCAAATTGGGTATCCTTGCACTTATGGAAATGAAGTAAAAAAAATGGCAGATGAGGAGTTGCGTATTTGTTTATCTAATTTAAATCTGCGTTTTGACAAAATTCTTTCTCAAAATCACTTGCATCCTTCTCACTAAAAACATTATTATTGTATTATATTACCTATATATATATTCATAAAACAATGTTATTTTATTTTTACTATAAGAATCTATTTTTACTCATACTAATAAAATATATTCAATTTTGTTGGGATTTTTATTTGGTGTGCCGCAAAATAAATTCTCCTCACCCAGTGTGTTGTACAGTAAAAAAGTTTGGCAGACACTGGTTTACACATTTGACAGTCATTTTCTGGAAGTTTCATCTATTGATGAATGCTTCTCAGTTGATAATAAATAAATTTTTCCAGGTACCAGAAGCTGTATTTTTGGTTGTTTGGCTGTAACACAACATTATTTTACCTGATCTATGTTTGGAGATGTAGAGGAGTGATACAACTCAGAGAAATTTTCTTTGTTACTTAGTCTGCTGTCTTATAATACTCAAATCTTAAACATGACTTTTTTTTCATGGTTTGTTAGAATGGAATTGACTGATGTCTTAATGATCAAAAAGGATATGGCGCTGGTGACTATTATAAGGAATGTATAGAATTTTGATATTTAAAAATCAGCCCTGATTGAGCAGACCAATGGTTAAAAGTGCTCCAGCTGTGAACATCTGGTCTTCTTATAAATTACATTTAGCCCTGAATCACTGTATTTTCCAGTATACAAATTGACATACTATATAAGCTGAGGTAGATTTTTCAAACAAGAAGTCAATGTTTAAGTCGGTACTTGTATTAGTTGACCCTCTTTTTCCTTAATACCCATTCTCACAGAGATTTTTCTTTGACTTGCCTTTTCTGGCTGTAAATTTTGGTCTGAAAAACATGACTTGTATGCTGGAAAATACAATATCCAGTGTGTTCTTTTTTAAAAATTTGATTGTTATTTTCAGCAGGTCAAGTGACTATGGAGATGCTCTCATGTTGGTTCCAATTTTAATGAAATTTGGAATGTGCTTAGAACAAGATACAATGATTAGAAGGCCTTTTAGATGGATAAGTTGTGACACATGAGCAAAAGATTGGTTTGGCAGTGACGAAGAGATCAAAAAGCTTAGTAGTCTTAGTAGGGGAATGGTATGTAGTTAGAATAAGAAGTGAAGAAATTATCTAATATTGACTAATTAGAATGGCAAATGCTTCAGATCCTAGAGCAGCTAAATTGTTGTGTATGGTGAAGAACAAATTCCTTCATTGATAAGTATGTTCTTCCTGTAGTAAACCAGACCTTGTCATTTGCAAATAATTGCACTAAGACATTTTGCTTTTAAAGAAACTTCTTTTACAAATATTTTGTACTATTTTTGTTTTCTTATATCTGAAAGTGAATTTTAGTAGGTGTCATGGAAACTAATAAACTGTTTATTTTATTTTATTTTATTGACAGAATTTATTGATTTATTTTTTATCTTCTAAGTCTGAGGTTTGTTTTTGTTTTGTTTCCTGAAAATGTTTTCTTCACATTAATTCTTTGTTGAAATGCTTTTGAAAATTGCTCTTTACTTGTTTATTTATTCATCTATTTTTGTTTTTATTTTCAGATGAAATACCTGAACATACCAAACGTCAGTGGGAAAACATAGAGAAAAGGTTTGCATAATTTGTTTTCTACATTCTATTACATTGACTTTTTACTTTTGTGGTTAGAGAGATAGAAAACTAGAGTACATGAACTCATTATAATGCAATCTTTGTTGTATAAGACATTTCCATCATGTTATAGATTAATGCTATTTATCATTTTGAAGAAATGGAAAATGCATATTTACATCACGTGTGCACACACACACACACACACACACACACACACACACACACACATTGAAAATCTTTTATAAAGATTAATCTCAGTATAGTTTTCTTCTTTATGGGGAAGATCCAGACATCATTATATTTTATGTAAAATCAAGATGGAGTAACTCATGCTACAAACAGTGAGAAATGATTTTTACTAGAAATTTTTTATTAATTACTATCAATCTCCAGATTTATTGTAATTAAAATCATTCTGTTGATCTTTGCCTAATCTGCTAGAAATAACAGTCAAACTTCCCTGTCATCTTTAAAAAAAAAAATAGAAAGAGAGCATGTTCATTCAGGATTTATTATACTTTAAGTCTTAACGTTTTCAGAAATTTTTTGAAATCAAGAGCCCACTGTTGTAATTATCCTACTACAGAACAGAAATGAACAATAGAGAAAGGGGTTAGAATATTATTTCATTTACATTAAATAGTTCCTCATTTCCTTCAAAATGAATGTAAGCAAAGTTTGTATGATTTTTGTGATATAGTGCATTTCAGGACTGACTGACTGGTGCAGTCCTATGTGGTACTGTGTCAATCAGGTAGTTGAATAGAGACAGGGGATGATCATGGCTAGAATACTTTTGTTCTTAGGTCTGCTCAACTGAGGACAACCTAGGGCTAAACAGTATCATCTGTTCAACTTCCTCTCTTTACTCAAATACTTGAAATAGATTCGTTATATCTTTTCACATCTTCTCAAGTTAATGAGAGCACCTGTACATGGCTGCTTGATATGCTAGATACAACAACCAGACATCCATCGAATGACATCCTATCACTTTAAAATAAAGAGATATTGGATAACGTAGTCATTGATATGCAAAAAAGGCATGTCTGATTGGTTAGGACATGCTTGAGGCCAATCAACAATTATTTGTTATTTCTTGTACAGCTTCTAGTCTATGTAGAATGTTTTGGTAGAAAGTCAAAGACCGTCACTATCATACTTCATTGACAACCTGTTCAATGCCATCAAAATCAAATTCCAAATAAGGTATAATTTCAGGATTATTATTATAGTGGATTAGTCGGTGTGAAGTGATTCTTCTTAAAGAAAGAAACTGTGTATATATTTGTGTGTATGTTTATGTGTTTGAGAAAGAGAGAATGTTATAGAGAGAGAGATTAGGATATATACATATATATATATTTCTTTGTTCATTTTATGTTTGTTTTCCATGCTAGTATGGGTTAGATGAGTATATTATCAAGGCATTGTTTTACAGTCAGTTGTCATTTTTGTCACCAGAAAAATTGTGAGCTACAACTGGTGAAGCAAATATCATTTTCTCCTATCAACAAATAATCTACTGGCTTTTCACCTTCAAACACTTGTGAAATAAGAAATACCTTACTTAAAAAACCAGCAACGGTTAATGACAGGAAGAGCATCTAGCTGTAAAACAATGCCTCAATAATATATTTGTCTAACCTATGGACTTGAAAACAAATGATCTAGTTTTATTGTGGAATGGCAATGTTATTAGCTTATGTTTTTCCAAACTTTTCTTGTAATGTTGGCTCCTTATTGTTAATGTTATGGAATAACAAAGGATGATAAATTTAGCTACTTCAGTTAAAATCAGAGACAGATATGAATAGGCAGATAGATTATATAACTGTGAGACTATTCCAATAGGGTTTGAAGTGAAGTTTTTGAACCACCAAACTTGTACAGCATAGTAGATATCTTCATCTATTTAACTAATCATCTGAATCATTTCATTGTCATGTCCTTAACCACCACCACCATCATCATCTCTGCATCTCTATCAACATTATAAGTATTAATGTCTTCTTCATTATCGCTAACTTTCCGAACAAAGAATGGGGGAAGTGTTTCATTTCTATGTCCAAGGTAACAAGGTACATGCATAGAGCAGTGAGCCACTAGTTTCCAAAAGTTGGTCAACTCACCATTGCTTAGCTGCTCTGTATTTGATGGTTCATGTCAGAAACTGAGAGAGTGAGGTGGGGTAGGGAGTAATATGTTGTTTATTTTATTATTATAGCTATTTATCATGTTTTATTTATTTTCTTTCTTTACAGGCTATCAACTCTGGAGAACCTTGTCCTTTATCAGACTACCATGCCAAAATGTGTTGAAGAAATACTCACAAAAATGAACAATGTTAAAAACAAAGTAGAGGTTAAGACTATTTCTTCATCAATTTTTTTTTCACCTCCACTTATGACCTCTCCAATGATTTATTATTTTCATTGTGCTGTGATATTAATTTATAGCATTCTCTGAGTTCTGACATATAGGTTTCTTTCTTATTAGTGTTATGAAATGATTCAACTCTTTATTTAACCTATGTAAATTCTAAGATATAAGAGGAGATGCTAGCTCTCTCTTCTACTATTTCTCATGTTCTAAGCTTATGAGTGGATTCGGTAGACAGAGACTAAAAGAAGCCCCTCATACATATTTCTTACACACACATACACACACGCATGTACACACACACACTCATGCATGTACACACAAACACACACAAAATAATTTCATTTGGATGTTAACCTTGGAGTTTATCTCATTAAGCTCATCTATGGCTACAGGCTATCAGACAAATGGTTATCTGGAGATTGTTTGCTTTATCAAACACGTCTGAAAATCCACAAGTATCTGCAAGTATCTACAATTAAAAACAAGAAGGATGGAGAGTGCAAGTCCTTTTATTACTTTATTTACAATTGTTTCATTGAAATTCAATCTCATGAGTATTGTTATATAATGCAATAATATATGCAACAATTTATTCATGAGGTCTCAAACTCAACTCATCAGAATTCTGTATAAAATTCATTGGCTGTAGATACTTGAATTACCAATAATTCATGCCCACGTTCAGTTGGGCATGTTTACATGATTACATTTGTATATTACTATTAAAACGAAATAAAGCAAATCACTGGTTTGGTTTAACTGGTCAAAAAGAAAGTATGTATAGAAAAAAAAGACGTCTTTGTCTAAATTGTTGCATATACCATTGCATCATATATAATTACAAACAAGTAGAATGCAGTCCTTTTATTACATTTATTTTGAATTGTTTCAATGAAATTTGATCTCATGAATATTGTTATGTGTGTGTTTTTGTACACACACACACACACACACACATATATCTATCTATCTATCTATCTATCTATCTATATATATATATATATATATATATATATATATATATATATATATATATATATATATATATATATATATATATATATATATATATATATATATATACCTATTTGCAAAAAGTTCCTTGCAAAAAATGTTTTGTTTATAGGGATATGTTGTCCGAGCAGGCACCAGTTTTGCTCTACTATCAATTGATAATTTTGGTTATGATTATGAACTAATGTTTATGGTTGTTAGTTTGACCATTCTTAGTTCTTTCCATTTCTGAAAATCCAGTTGTCCCTATAGGTACTTCATTCTTTTCGATATAGGAGAAATAATATTTAAAGAGAAAACAGAGAATGCGCATAGAATATTCACTTTTTAATCATCGTGCCATCATATTAAGTTCTTCTTTTTAGCCATATATATTCACATACATCTATATATGTATATATATATATATTAGAAGGTTTGGAGGTGATGTACAGGTATTATATATTAGAAACAATAATAAGGTACTCCGAGATCAGGATGGTTGTACATTTACAGATTTTTTATTAATATGTCACATGTTTTTATAAATCATATATTAGCGCTTGTTTCTACTCTAATAGATTCTTCAGATATATATATATATATCCTTTAAGTTCATTTACAGGAAACATATTGAATATGCAAATAAAAGGTCCTATTGTATTATGCTGGCTACAGCCTAATGATGCCAACTGGTGACATCAGTGGTTTTTTGGGGTTGTACCAATCTGTACCGATATAATGTAGTATAAATACAGTAATAATAATAATAATCACTGGATGGAATTTATAAATCTGTGGAAACGCATGTAACGATGCATTAAAATATTTATAAATTCCATCCATGGATTATCATTATTATTACTATACCCACCTTCCCCCTCTTTCTCCCCCTATACCCACCTTCCCCCTCTCTCAATCCACCTTCCCTCTCTTATACCCACCCTCTCTCCTCTCTTCCTCTCTTTCTCTCCCCTCCCATACCCATCTTCCTCCTCTCTTACATCCACCTTCCCCTTCCCCCTTCATCGTCAACACCCCCTCATAAGCTCATCCCACCACACCTCAACACACTCCTACTCTACCTTCCCACTCCACCCCATCCAATTCCTTACACCCACCACCCACCCCTACCCACAGACCCCTACCTCTACCCCACCCTCAGCCTAACCCACTCTCCACCCATGCCTTCCCCACCTCCCAACACCCTCACATCACACCACACCAATACCCTCGCATCACACCAAGCACACACTACAACTGACCAACTCCTTTCTCCCTTCCCCATTTTCACACTACATACCTCAAGATCACCAGCATTCTATCTCCCACACACAGCCCCTCGTTCTTCGATCACCGTTTGTTATCTTCCCCTTTTCTTAGCTCTCCTGAAAAAAGAATTTCTAACTTCCGGTCAGCCATTGTTATGATCAGCCATTATTATGATTGACTGGACACTATTCAATTATTTTTTTTCTCCGTGTTTTTCTCCTTGTCTCCGTATTCTTTCTGTTGAAGAGCGTAGCTCGAAACGTCAAAGACTTTCCGTATTCCCGAGCGTCATACTAATACATCCTTTTGTTATTTACACCACCTGTCCTCGTCTGTTGTTGTTTTTTCGTATATTCTCCCATATATATATATATATATATATATATATATATATATATATATATATATATATATATATATATATATACATATATATATACATATATATATATATATATACATATATATATATATATATATATATATACATATATATATATATATATATATATATACATATATATATATATATATATATATATATATATATATATATATATATATATATACATATATATATACATATATATATATATATATAAACATATGCATATATCCATACATATATGTACATACCTACATTTATATGTATATATACATGCATATATGGGTACAGGACATCACAAAAAAAATGTTAAACACAATGAGAAATGAAAACATAAAGACGAAAACAGAAAACGAACTTTTTTCGAACAATGAAAAAAGCAGAGAAACGAGACATGTAGCATAAACAGTATAACCCTTTGTCAGTTGTCCCTGTTCCATATGTGCACACACATATGCACAGGTGAGGCTGTGTGGTAGAGTCAACCTAGCTAAAACCAAAATCCTAATAAGTAGGAAGGTAGATAAAACACAAACCCCTTCAGGTAGATGGCCCTGCTCAGTATGTAGAAAAGGAGTTGGTAGTAACTCTATAAGATGTACCCGGTGCAAGCTATGGACACATAAGAGGTGCAGCAACATCAAAGGCAGGTTAACTAGCAAGTTAGTTTTTGTTTGTGGCAGATGTTCAGGTGCAATAAAGACTGCAAACAAACAGGAAACAACTTCTATCTCATTCCAGGGTGAAAAACTAGAGGTAGTCGATAGCTTCCGCTATCTGGGCGACCAAGTTAGTAGTGGGGGTGGGTGCGCTGAAAGTGTAGCTGCTAGAATAAGAATAGCCTGGGCAAAGTTTAGAGAGCTCTTACCCCTGCTGGCGACAAAGGGACTCTCACTCAGAGTAAAAAGCAGACTGTATGACGCATGCGTACGAACAACCATGCTACATGGCAGTGAAACATGGGCTGTAACTGCTGAGGACATACGTAAGCTCGCAAGGAATGAAGCCAGTATGCTCCGTTGGATGTGTAATGTCAATGTGAATACCCGTCAGAGTGTAAGTATCTTGAGAGAAAAGCTGAACATTAGAAGCATCAGTTGTGGCGTGCAAGAGAGACGATTGCGCTGGTATGGACATGTGGTGAGAATGGAGGAGGATAGCTGCGTGAAAAAGTGCCACACCCTAACAGTTGAGGGAACCCGTGGAAGAGGTAGGCCCAGGAAGACCTGGGCTGAGGTGGTGAGGCAAGACCTTCGTACATTGGGCCTCACCGAGGCGATGACTACGGACCGAGACCTTTGGAAATGGGCTGTGCGTGAGAAGACCCGGCAAGCCAAGTAAGATCGTTGCCAGTGCCCCTGGACTGGTTCTTGTGCGGGTGGCACATGAGATGCACCATTTTGAGCGTGGCCGTTGCCAGTACCGCCTGACTGGCTCCTGTAGGATTTTCGAGCGAGATCGTTGCCAGTGCCCCTGGACTGGCTTGTGCGGGTGGCACATAAAAGACACCATTTCGAGCGTGGCCGTTTTCGTGCGGGTGACACGTAAAAGCACCCACTACACTCTCTGAGTGGTTGGCGTTAGGAAGGGCATCCAGCTGTAGAAACTCTGCCAAATCAGACTGGAGCCTGGTGTTGCCATCCGGTTTCACCAGTCCTCAGTCAAATCGTCCAACCCATGCTAGCATGGAAAGCGGACGTTAAACGATGATGATGATAGTCTTTGATTCAACTCTACTGCATATGGACAAATGTCTTCTACTATAGCCCTGCAAAGTCTTGTGAGTGGATCTGGTAGATGAAAACTGAAAGAAGCCCATCATGTGTGTATGTATGTGTCCGTGTGTGTTTGTGCTTGCTTTTCTGCAAAAACATAAAAAGATAGGATGTTTCGAATAGCATAGTTATTCCAGTTAAAGTCGGGGATTAAGATAGATATAAGTAGATAGATGGCTAGATAGATAGACAGACAGACAGATATGGTATGGTATGTAATTGTAAAACTATTTCTACAGGATTTGAAGTGAAGTTCTTGAGCCAATACAACAAATCTCATCTATTTGTCACCTGCAACTGAACATCTGAGACACATCTTCATCTGCTTCTCTCTTGTTAGCATTAGCGTCTTTTTCATTACTACTAACATCTCCATCCTCATCATTGTTATGGCCACCAGCATCAGCGTCTGCACACTGCCATGATTATTGCTATTAAAACTATTGGAATGATTATTATCTACATTCTGTCACCAGCACCACACCACCATCACTACCACCACCTCTACCACTGCTACCCACATTATGATCCATACTGTCACTACCACCACTATCCATACCATCAGCACTGTTACCGTTACCTCCACCACCACCACTGCCTCCATCATGATGATAATTACCATCATTACAGATCAGTAATAGACAGGATGCACATTGTTGACCCTTGACTGTTCACTCAGCCATAGCGCCTCTCTGTCTCTCTTCTCCTCTCTTTCTTATCCTCCACCTCTCTGTCTGTCTGTCTCTCTCTCTCTCTCTCACACACACACTATTCATTGTTTACCTTCTGAAGCTTTAACAAGAGAAATTATCCAGTTGGTCAGTCTGAATAATTTGTAAACAACTTATATAATGTCGTTGTTGTTGTTGTTGTTAACAGTCAAGCTGCCAGGGACTAATTAAATTCACTAGGAGGTATGATGTTATCAAGTCTTTAATAAAGGAAATGCTCACTAGACTGATGATGGCTTGCCTCCTGCAATTTCACTCCGAGCAGTTTTGTTATTTTTTAACATACTTAAACACTTATCAGAAAATGAAAAGCAACAACAATAACAGGAACAACTCTATTTTTCTCATCTTGATCTTATTTATTTATTTTTAATTTGTGGCTGTGTGATAAAAAAGCTTGTTTCCCAACCACATGGTTCCAGGTTCAGTTCCACTGTGTGGTGCCTTGGGCAAGTGCTTTGTATTTTAGCCCTGGGCTGAACAAAGTCTTGGGAGTGGATTTGATAGATGGAAACTAAAAGAAGCCTGTTGTGTGTGTGTCTGTATGTATTGGGTCATCCCATAAATAGTGTGTTTTTTTTTATACTATTTATTTTTCACGTAAAAGCACCCACTACACTCTCGAAGTGGTTGGCGTTAGGAAGGGCATCCAGCTGTAGAAACTCTGCCAAATCAGATTGGAGCCTGGTGTAGCCATCTGGTTCACCAGTCCTCAGTCAAATCATCCAACCCATGCTAGCATGGAAAGCAAACGTTAAACGATGATGATGATACTTTCTTAATCTAAAATATACTCTCCTTCATTTTCTACAATGCTTTTCCATCTATCTGGTAGACTTACAAGGCCCTTCTTCCAAAATTCACTTGTCCGTGACGAAAAATACTCCTCCAGTACTGTTCTACCTCATCTACAGAATTCATAATTTTTCCATCCGAATGATTTCAAAGACTGTGAAATAAATGATAATCAGATGGGGGTAATGTCCGGCGAATATGGTGGGTAGGGCATCATTTCCCATTCAAACTGCTCCAGCCTTTGGAATGTCATCCTCGCTGTATGTGGCCGAGCTTTATCCTGATGGAAGAACACCTTTTGTCTTGAAACCAAAGATGGCCATTTTCTTCTAGTGCTGACTTAAGCTGCTCAAGCTGCTTGCTGTAGATCTCCTTTGTTACTGTTTGGTTTGGGTTTAAAAGTTCAAAGAGGACTAAACCTTTCATATCCTACCAAACAGATAACAACACCTTACATAGGTGAAGACCTTCATTAGCCTGGGGTGCCAGTGTTTCTCCTTTCCCTACCTACTGTCTTTGGCACTTGACATTTTTATAGAGAACTCATCTCTTGTCACCTGTCAATATTTAGTCCTAAAAAGGTTCATTCATGAGACATGACAGCAAAGAAGAACACACATTCATTCTCCGTGCACGATTAGACTTGGAAAGTTTCTCAGAGCGCCATTGACCCAATTTGCTGAGTTTTCCGATGGCACACAAGTGTCAGTGAATGATTGAATGACCAAATCCAAGCTTCTCTGCTAGTTCCTCAATAGTTATGATGGGATTGTTTTCCACCAGGATTTGCAGGACATCCTCGTTGAGCTCTACAGATTTTCCAGTCATTCAACCTATCCTTCAGTATCATTTTACAAATAAAGACTCACATCATCGAACTCTCAAAGTTATGAAATAATGCACGATTAATTCAAAACAATTAAAGTAAATAAGCTTTACATTTGACAGAGTAATCTGAATGCTAAAAGATTAAAGCTGTGTCATTTGGTTAGCTCTTTCGTGGAAAAAAAGGATTGTGTTTATGGTCGTGGCAAGCCCACCAAGACTAGTGTCAGAATGATATGGTTGATGTTCCTTGTAGACAGTTGCAGGTAAAACATGAGCAGTGGGGGAGCATTCCAGAGGAATAATGTCTGGAAGGAGAGACTCTAGAAAATGAGAAACTTCAGGTATTGGATTTAATATGAGAAACAAGAAGAGGAGAGACTAATTGGCTTTAACCCTCTTGAGACATGCAGGCCAATTGATCAACCCAAGTGATACAAGCTAAAAGGACTTTGAGGCCAATCCATTGGCCTGATGGAACAAATGTTGTGAATGGTTGGTTTTGAAGTGTAATAGCTAATCAGAGATTATCTTTCAGTAGATCTATTTCAATATTTAAAAAATGTTGGTCTTTTTGGCTACACATACCAAAACACTGTGTGCCTCAAAAGGGTTAAGAAACAGAGGTTATTGTAATAGTTGTAGAAAAAGTAAAATAATGAGCCAGGAGTGTGTTAGTGGCTTTGTTTTGGATGTCATCTAGGATGTCTGTGTGTGTTTGGATGGTAACAACATGGGTTTAGATATAGGAACAGTGGTGTATTGTGGGGTCTCCCTTGAACTTTATATAGGGTCAGTACTTGTTGAAAGTAGAAGTAGTTTTCAGGCCTTGAAGAGGAATGCTAGTTTTGGAGATGTAGTCTTTATGTTTAGCGTGTGATATTACCAGGAGAAATCCTCAGTGAGGATGAGGTCAGACATTTAACCCTTTCGTTACTATATTTCTGACCAAAATACACTCCTCATGAGTTTCAATTAAATTCTAAAATAATCATGAATTTAGACTAGTCTCATTAAACACTTGTAACTTTTTTATTTATCAACATATTAATGTGATATTTGGAACATAATTAAAGAAAGGGTTCTTAATCAATTCTATTCCATAATTTTTGTCTCAACGTTCTCCACGTACTGAGGGGTGGGGTACTGCTAGTGTCTCTCACATGTAAATATTGGTTCAGCTTTACGAATCGTACTCGTTCATAATACTGGAAATATATTCATCGCCAAAAGGTTCCTGATCGCTCCAGTAATTTGTTATTCTGGGTAACTGTCTAATACCCATAATAATATTTATGGCAAAAAATGCCCGTATTTCATCTACAGTTGCAGGAAACCACAAGCTATTTTTTTTTCCGGTTTGTTTACATTCTGCGTAACGGTTTGTTTCCACAGTAATCATTTCAAACAAGCATGAAAAAGAAGTCTAAAGGTTTCGCTTCCTGAGAAAGACTATGGGTAGACCCTGTTTCCTCAGAAAAATTGTTAATAGAAATATTTTAAAAATCTTTTTCTGGTGTAAAATCATCCTTGCTGTCGGCATCGCTGCTTTCAGAATCGCTACTTTCAGAATCGCTGCTTTCAGTTTCGGATACAGAAATATCCGATTCATTATCGTTCACCATGTGCTTTTGTAGCTCATTCATTCTTTTCTTCGATATCTCCATATCTTCTGTTGAAAAACCTTCAAATTCGGAATCACTGCTTGATAGCATGAAACTCCTCTCCATCTTTAAAGTTGAAAAAAATTAACGCCGCAAAAAATGTGGAAAAAAATCTTCCAAAATTCACTGAGTTCAAATATCACGCCAAACAATGTCAGAGACAATAACTCAACTGTTTGCAAAGTGAAATCAAGTGTTTTAACGAATGTACTAACGAGATTTGGGTTCAAATATACATTTAAATAACAATGGGTGCTCAGTCGGCTACGGCCGAGTTTGTCTTATGAACCAAAACATTTTTCGGCCGGCTACGGCCGGGTTAGTAACGAAAGGGTTAATAAGTGTCTTTCCTATTACTATGAACCATGTACATATTTCTTATATTCTTAGAATGCCATCATTCCATATTTCACTGCTTGTCTTGTCTTATCAAAACTGCTTTTTGTTATGTGAGTGTATGAGTATTAATGTTTAGTTGGGTTCATGACATTTCTAAAATATAATAGATAATGGATAATTTTGGTTTAGCTCTGTGCTTCCATTTCATCTGACCTTTCATTAATTTCCAAAGCAGCCTTCATTGTTGTCGCTCTATTTACATTGGGGATACTATCATTATTGTTTCAACATCTACTTTTCCATGCTTGCATTACTTGTGTGACAATGATACTCATTTACAACTCTTTCACAATGTCAAGACAAGGAGACACAAAAACATACTCAGACACACAAACACAAACATTCACACACTTAGCCAGAATAGCCATGTTTGTCTACTACAGCAAAACACCTGTTCTTCTCCTTTTGTCATACTTTAACCCCTCAACACTTGGCATGATGCCACCTTCCTCAATATTACACCCCTACTTTAAGGCGGCAAGCTGGAAGAATTATTAGCATGCCTGGCAAAATGCTTAGCAGTATTTCATGTATCCTTATGTTCTGAGTTCAGATTCCACTGAAGTTAACTTAACCTTTCATCCTTTCAAGGTTGATGAAAGAAGTACCAGTTAAGCACTGAGGTTGATGTAATTGGCTTACCCTCACCTTGAAATTGCTGGCCTTGTGCCAAAATTTCAAATCAATGTTATATCCCCACTTAATTGAAGGAGCTTGTCTGGTGAATTACTTGGTGATCTAACTAGTGCTAGTACCAAGAAAAATTATCCAGTACCTCTATGCCAAACCTGAGATTGGTGTTTAGTTCAATCCTGTAGCTTGTCAGATCTTGTCAAACCATATAAACTATACCAGCATGGAAGACAGCTGTTAAACAATGAGGATGGTGATAATGATACATATATGATGGCCTTCTTTTAGTCTCTGTTCACCAAACCCATTCAGTTGTTTAATCACAGGCTATAGTAAAAGACACTTGTCCAAGGTCCCACACGGTGGGACTTTACACGGCGGCGAGTTGGCAGAGACGTTAGCACGCCTGGCGAAATGCTTAGCGGTATTTCGCCTGCTGCTACGTTCTGAGTTCAAATTCCGCCCAGGTTGACTTTGCCTTTCATCCTTTCGGGGTCCATAAATTAAGTACCAGTTACGCACTGGGGTCGATATAATCGACTTAATTTGTTTGTCTGTCTTTGTTTGTCCCCTCTGTATGTAGCCCCTTGTGGGCAGTAAAGAAATAACACAGTGGGACTGAAACTGGAACCATGTGGTTGGTATTTTATTTTATATGACACTAGAGGAATGAAAAGAAAAGTTGACCTGACTTTGAACTCAGAATGTAAAAAGGCATTTTGCTTTGGTACTTTAACAGTTCTACTATCCACAGCTTTTAACAACCACCATTATATAACTTCTGGTCAGTCTTGATTTTATAGAACTGTGATCAAAGACATTCTAACCAAGTTTGTTCCTTTATATTTTTAGATGCAGGACCACATTATTCATCATCATCACCCTCCGCCTCCTCGTCGGTTTAATATCCACTTTTCTGTGCTTGCATGGGTTGGATGGAATTTGTCAAGGTGGATTTTCTATGGCTGGACACCCTTCTTGTCATCAGTCCTCACTTGTTTCCAAGTGAGGTAATATTTCCCCATGAACAGACATGTTTACACAAAAGACTAGAAATGAAGATTATCATTTTCATGATAGTGACACTTGTTTATAACTATGACTTGATGTCCAGGCAAGAAGATAGTAACACACTTTTGAGCACACACACACACACACACACACACACACACACACACACACACACACACATATATGTATGTTGGAACTCTTCCAGTTTCCATCTACCAAATTCACTTGCAAGGCTTTGGTTGACCCAGAGCTCTAGTAGAAACCACTTGCCTAAAGGATTGAATCAAAACCATATGGTTGGGAAGCAAACTTTTTACTACATTGCTATGTCAGCACCTATTCAAAATGTTAATTTTTTAAAGATGATATAATGTGATTTATAATTTATCTATTATTCCAACAAGGTTAAGCAGAGGTTCCTTCACTGGCCTGTGTATAATTTAATCTATGACACTTTTAGAATTAACACTGAATGTTGAAGATACTGGATAATTTGGGTTAAATCTGTGTTTCTATTCCATCTTACCTTTCATTAATTTCCAAGTCTGTCAGTCTTCATTGTTGTAATTCAGTGAAGTCAGAAACACACACACACACACACACACACACATATATATATATATATCTTTCATCACAGATGCCGGGGATCAAATCACATATGAAACATGATCTCTGACACTGAAATTGTGTTATGGTTGTAATTTCTCAATGTCAAAGTGGAGGTTTACAGGTTATTGGGGATAATTAATTTTGTCCCTATTTTCTCTTATAACCGTAAAAGAATAAGGAGTCTTTCTTTGACACAAGAAACTTTTATATAAAGGGAGAGCTATTTGTGGATTTTTGGTAATGACAGTGAAAATGATAATTGGCTTCATTAGTTATTTGATTGTTTGTACATAATTGAGGACAGACTATTCATCATGTGGAGTGTTCACAGTCACTCTGTTATTGCCTAGATATTCTCATTTGCGAAGAGTTGGATGAAGTTAACCCTGCAAGCCATGGAGACGTTCATCAATTTTATAGTTGCATACAATAATATATTCTTTCTTCCTTGAACTGATTCTTGTGTGGGGTTGTTGTGGGATTTTTGAGCGGGATCGTTGCTGGTGCCCCTGGGCTGGCTGTTGTGTGGGTGACACATGAGGTTTCTCAAGCGAGATGAGCGTGGCCTTTGCCAGTACCGCCTGACTGGCCTTCGTGCGGGTGACACGTAAAAGCACCCACTACACTCTCTGAGTGGTTGGCTTTAGGAAGGGCATCCAGCTGTAGAAACACTGCCAAATCAGATTGGAGCCTGGTGTAGCCATCTGGTTTCACCAGTCCTCAGTCAAATCGTCCAACCCATGCTAGCATGGAAAGCGAACGTTAAACGACGACGACAATACATACAGACATATATATATATATATATATATATATATATATATACCGCCTGACTGGCCTTTGTAGGGTTTTCGAGCGAGATCGTTGCCAGTGCCCCTGGACTGGCTCTTGTGCGGGTGGCACATAAAAGACACCATTTCGAGCGTGGCCCTTTTCGTGCGGGTGACACGTAAAAGCACCCACTACACTCTCTGAGTGGTTGGCGTTAGGAAGGGCATCCAGCTGTAGAAACTCTGCCAAATTAGATTGGAGCCTGGTGTTGCCATCCGGTTTCACCAGTCCTCAGTCAAATCGTCCAACCCATGCTAGCATGGAAGGCGGACGTTAAACGATGATGATGATGATGATGATGAACTTGCCTCAGTCATATGATTGCCACCATGTGGGGTTTAGTTAATCAAATCAGCCCCAGTACTTATTTCAAGTGTGATACTTATCCTGTAGGTCCCTTTTTGCTGGACACGAAGTTACAAAGGGATAAACAATCTAACACTACTTTTTAAGTAAGGAAAGACAAACACATTCCCCCTCCAAATATATATGTATATATATATATATATTGCAAAACAAATATATATACACACACACACATATATATATATATATATATATATATATATATGAGATAGCCTTCTGCAGTTTCCATCAATTGAATTCACTTACAAGTTATTGGTTGACTCCAGGACTATACTACAAGACATTATATTTACCCAGAATGCTACACTGTGGGATTGAACCTGAAATCTAATGGTTGTGAAAGAAACTTCTTAACCAACTAGCCATGCTTGTGTTTATATATTGTATCACCTTGTTATACTTACTTACACTTTGGTTACTTAGGCCACAACACTGTTAGCAAATTACAAGCTTTGCTAACTCTCCACATGATTGTTCCAAGCAACCATAACTCTATTTTACTATATTTCTTAGACTTATTTTATTGACTGTATCCTCCATTGGAGATAAAAAAGAAAAGCTCAGTGAATTGAAATTTAAATTCTGAACTGTCAAATAGCAGACAGTATGTTATAAAGATTGTAAGTTAGCATGGTATCAACCACTTCATCTTTCCAATACTTATATCTACACATAGGTACTGGTATGGCTGTGTGGTAAAAAGTTTGCTTCCTCACCTCATGGTTCTGAGTTCAGTCGCACTGCATGGCACCTCAGTCTTCTACTATAGCCTTGGGATAGCCAAAGCATTGTGAGTGGATTTGATAGGTGGAAACTGAAAGAAGCCCATTGTGTTTATATACATGTGTGTGTGTGTGCATGGATTCTTTGTGTGTGTGTTTATGTTTCTATAACTTAGTGGTTTGGTAAAAGAGACCCATAAAAAAGTAAGCATTGGGGTCAATTCTTCAAGGTAGTCCCTCAATGTGGCCACAATCCAGTGATCGAAACTGTTTTATCATCTGTTTTTCAATTGCTTTTGAGTGTTTTATTCCTGGATATGTACATGGCTCCACTCTGTATTCAAACTTAGAACCTTTATTTCTAAACTAAAAGTAGTAATGTCCTTACCCACTTCACCACTGGTACATGTAGACATTTAATCAAGATCTCAAAAGCCTCTAGTCTACTGTCTGCGTAACTTTTACTCTCAGCTATGAGTTCTAGTGCAATCCACAGAAGAGTGTTGCTTGCATCTGAGAGGGTGCTGTTGCTGCTATACACACAGACATCTTTCACTGCATCCAGAATAGGGTCAACTGATTGATAGGGATAAAAGTCACTCAGAGATGTTGTCCAACCTCTGGTCCTTAGGCATACTGCCTCCTCTCTCTACCTTTTCTATCACTACTATAATGGTTATTGCTCCCTAGAGCTGGGGCATTTCTATCCTACTCTTCTCTCCTCCTTTTTTCCCCCTTGTTACATCCAGCTCCCGAAGCCCTGTGCTAATAATCATGCCTAGTCCTTCCTTCCCAGAATGTCAGCCCTTCAGAATTCCCTCCTTGCTGATATCTTTCTCATGGGTGTTGACTTAAAAAGGTCCAAGAAGAATATTAAAGGCATCAATCTCTCTGATATAGCTGAATCTGTGAAGACCATGGGCAGTGCTCCTTCCTCCAGATCCAGCAAATCTTACTTTTTTGGGGCAAGGAAAAGCGAAATCGGGATGGCACCTATACCCAGCGTCGCCTTTCTGGCACTTTTGCCCGTGGCATGTGTAAGGACTTTCGAGCGAGATCGTTGCCAGTGCCCCTGGACTGGCTCTTGTGTGGGTGGCACATAAAATACACCATTTTGAGCGTGGCTGTTGCCAGTACCACCTGACTGGCCTTCGTGCTGGTGGCACGTAAAAGCACCCACTACACTCTCAGAGTGGTTGGCGTTAGGAAGGGCATCCAGCTGTAGAAACTTTGCCAAATCAGATTGGAGCCTGGTGTAGCCATCTGGTTTCACCGGTCCTCAGTCAAGTCGTCCAACCCATGCTAGCATGGAAAGCGGACGTTAAGCGATGATGATGATGGTGATTCTAGCAGACTTGAACTTTTCCAGCCCACATCATTTTACGCCAGTAAATTCTTTCAAAGAACTTTCTTATCAACTTTGATCAGACATCATGTTACAGTTTAGAACATTTCAAGAAATTGTTGCCAAATTGACTAACTCAAATGGCAACCCACAAATTCCACTTAGCATAATATGACATTTACCAGTAGCAGGTCACATGTTTCCCAGATTTGCTTTGCTAATAATGCTTTCTGCATATCCCAGTTAGCTGTAAAAGAGCATAATTTCTGTCAAGGGTAGCCAGAAAATTGCACAAAGATTTTATAAATCTTCTGTTGAAATTCCATTTAAGTTTTTCAGATTTTGTTCTTGAGAACAAAATTAAATTTCTTATTCTATTTTTGGTATCTTGTAGAAAAATACAGTTCTAAAAAAGTTATTAGAAAATATAGTAATGGTGGTGGTGGTGGTGGTGGTTTTCTTAATTACACAAAAGACTAATTGGTAGGGGTTGTATGTGTATTGTTAAGCACTTGTAACTAAGGTATTATGTCTAAGAGAGATCTGATGTGCAGAATACTATATTAGGTTCCAGATACAATGAACAGATAGTCTGTTAATCCTGGATCTAGACGTAAGTGCCATTAGCTTATCTTTTGTGATTTTATGTTTGTTCATTGTGACATATAGGTGCAGGAGTGGCTGTGTGGTAAGTAGCTTGCTTAACAACCACATGGCTCCAGGTTCAGTCCCACTGTGTGGCACCTTGGGCAAGTGTCTTCTACTATAGTTTCGGGCCGACCAAAGCCTTGTGAGTGGATTTGGTAGATGGAAACTGAAAGAAGCCTATCGTATATATGTATATATATATATATGTTTGTGTGTCTGTGCTTGTCCCTCCAGTATTGCTTGACAACTGATGCTGGTGTGTTTACGTCCCTGTAACTTAGCGGTTTGGCAAAAGAGACTGATAGAATAAGTACTAAGCTTACAAAGTCCTGGGGTTCATTTGCTCGACTAAAGGCAGTGCTCCAGCATGGCTGCAGTCAAATGACTGAAACAAGTAAAAGAATAGAAAGAATAAAGAATAGTGGACAAGTGCATCAGATCTTGTTGTTAGTGAGCATCTTAGATTCTGAGTTCAAAATTCCACCCTGAGGATATATATATATATATATATATAATTCCTTCTATAATTTCCCTTATATATATATATATATACATATATGTATATGTATATATATATATATATAATTCCTTCTATAATTTCCCTTATATATATATATATACATATATGTATATGTATATATATATATATATATATATATATATATATATAAATGTAGAAATATGCCATCTGATGATTGTACAGCAGAGCTATTAAAACATAGAAGTGACAGAACATTTTATCAATAAATCCTGAAAGTAGTACTCCAGCATGGCTATGCATGTGATGGCAAAGCAAATAACTGAAGAATGAAATTCCTTTCGACATGGATATAATTTCTGCATTTTCTAATTTGTTTTTTTTCTTCTTCTTTTGTTTTAACATTCTTGTTTTTCTTTCATTCCAGAATATAGGTTACTTGAGTTGGCTGGGATTATACAAAGATTTACCCAAGGCAAAGTCAGTGGTTCCATTATGGGATAGATATAAAAAAAAAGATGAGACACTAAAACAGTCCATGATTGACAAGTTTAAAAAAATCACGTGAGTACATTTTTCTTTATCGCAGTTTGTTTTTTATTTGTAAAAGCAAAGAAAAATAAACAAACCAAACCTTGAAATACAAATACTCTTAATTCATCTCAATCAATCATGCACCATTCTTTTCTGTCATTGCTATTCTTTTCAGAATTAATTACATGTTATTTGATTGTTGTGAAAGAAGTTATCATATTCCTTTCTTGTTGTTGAATAGCCTCAAGTTGGCTTTGATTGAGCTGGCTTATGGCCAAAGCCATTCCAGTGACATATTAGGGATATCTAAGTTTACATCAACTCAATATGCCCTTTCCCTATTTAAGATGGTGGAATGTCATTTGAGGGATATTCAGTTGCTATTTTTAGCAGATTGATTGATCACAGAGGCCTCCTTAAAAGTTGCATTGTTTTAGAAATAACTATTTACTCTTTATTGCTTCACTCTGAAATTTTGCATGTAATTTAATGTATGTATTGATGTATATATGATTATTTCTAAATCTCTCAAAGACAGACATTCAGTAACAGTTCTTTAAAGTACATGCTATTTGCCAACATAATGTGGCTGTCCCGAAAGGGACGATGTTACTATTGTTTTAGCCCCAAGAAATATCGTTTCTAGCTGGCTGTACAACACACTATCTGTGTCCTTATATTTTCGAACAGGGAACTCAGCACTCCCATCTAGCGCAAAACAACATCTGTGGACTAGTTTATTACTCTTTATCAACACAGAGTAGCTGCTTTGGCTGTGCTAGATGGGAGTGCTGAACTCCCTGTTCGAAAATGTAAGGACACAGATAGTGTGTCTCATAGCCAGCTAGAAACATTGTTCCTAGGGGCTAAAACAATGGTAACATTGTCCCTTTCGGGACGTATATATGTATATATGGATTCCATTTTATCTAGCTGTAAAGCGAAATATATATATATATATATATATATATAGTTTTAAGGAAAAGAACCAAGTTTCAAGAACTCATCGATGAAAATCCACTATCACATATAGAAAAATTAATAATTAAAATCACAATAAATGAGTATAATATAAAACAAAGTAAATATCATAAGATAAAGATAATTATTATATATATATATATATATATATATATATATATATATATATATATATATATATATATATATATACGTGTGTGTGTATTTGTGTTTACATTTGGTTTATATGTTCATTTTCCCATACTAGCATGGGTTAGACAAATGTTTTGTTGAGGCTCTGATTTACAGCCAAATGTCCTACCTGTTGCTAACCATTAGGGATCTCTTATTTGACACATGCATATTTGCAAAGCTGGATGAAAATTTGTTGGAAAAGGAATTGCCAACAGTGTCACTGTTTACAACTCACGATATTCAAAGATGTTAATACTCATCCCCAACACACACACACACACACACACACACACACATATATACATACATATACAATGGGCTTCTTTCAATTTCTGCCTGCCAAACCGACTCACAAAACTTTGTTCAGACTGGTGTTACAGTAGAAGACAAACACATACACACATAAACATATAACATAGAATACAAATGGAAACTAGCGTGGAGATAAATCCATTCAATTTATTCTTACATGTATTTCATTAACAATAATATTTATTTTGTAAAGAAATACTTTATAAACATATCACATTATCAAATCATCAGATTGCATAACAAGCACAAACCTTTGGACAGTACTGTTGTCTCAATATAACAGCTCTATAAGTGTGCATATATGTGCATGTGTGTGTACCCAACAGGGAAACTAGCTATCCTAGTTGACAATTAACCCTTTCGTTACTATATTTCTGACCAAAATACACCCCTCATGAGTTTCAATTAAATTCTGAAATAATCATGAATTTAGACTAGTCTCATTAAACACCTGTAACTTTTTTATTTATCAACATATTAATGTGATATTTGGAACATAATTAAAGAAAGGGTTCTTAATCAATTCTATTGCATAATTTTTGTCTCAAAGTTCTCCACGTACTGGGGTGGGGGGTACTGCAAGTGTCTCTCACATGTAAATATTGGTTCAGCTTCACGAATCGTACTCGTTCATAATACTGGAAATATATTCATCGCCAAAAGGTTCCTGATTGCTCCAGTAATTTGTTATTCTGGGTAACTGTCTAATACCCATAATAATATTTATGGCAAAAAATGCCCGTATTTCATATACAGTTGCAGGAAACCTCAAGCTATCTTTTTTTTCCGGTTTGTTTACATTCTGCGTAACAGTTTGTTTCCGCAGTAATCATTTCAAACAAGCATGAAAAAGAAGTCTAAAGGTTTCGCTTCCTGAGAAAGACTATGGGTAGACCCTGTTTCCTCAGAAAAATTGTTAATAAAAATATTTTTTAAATCTTTTTCTGGTGTAAAATCATCCTTGCTGTCGCCGTCGCTGCTTTCAGAATCGCTGATTTCAGTTTCGGATACAGAAATATCCGATTCATTATCGTTCACCACGTGCTTTTGTAGCTCATTCATTCTTTTCTTCGATATCTCCATATCTTCTGTTGAAAAGCCTTCAAATTCGGAATCACTGCTTGATAGCATGAAACTCCTCTCCATCTTCAAAGTTGAAAAAAATCAACGCCGCAAAAAATGTGGAAAAAAATCTTCAAAAATTCACTGAGTTCAAATATCATGCCAAACAATGTCGGAGACAATAACTCAACTGTTTGCAAAGTGAAATCAGGTGTTTTAACGAATGTACTAACGAGATTTGGGTTCAAATATACATTTAAATAACAATGGGTACGCTCGGCCGGCTACGGCCGGGTTAGTAACAAAAGGGTTAAGGATATGAAGGCAAGGAAAGCCTGGTTCATCGAGAATTATGGCAGACATGCTAAAAATATCTGTTGGATTTGGATGCAGCCTAGTCACCTGTATAGTTAATCAGATTATGCAGGAAAGTATACAACTGTACACCCAATGGCTGGTGTAGCAGCATTATAGCCAAACGTTACAAGAAGGGTGAAGAAGATGCCTTAGGTAGAGATAATTACTAAGATGTCAAAATTGCTGGACCAGGTTATGAAAATTACAGAAAGAGTTGTAACCCAATTAATTAGGAAGAAATTTAGACTAGATGAGATGCCATTTGGTTTTGTTCCTGGAAGCAGTTCTATTAATATCCTCTTTCTAATTAGAAAACTGCAGAAGAAATATTTAGCTAAAAGTAAGCCATTTTATATGGCATTCATTGACCTGGTGAAAGCCTTTGATAGGGTCTCATGCTCGGTGATCTGGTGATAGGGGTCAGAATGACCAGTGATAGTTATTCAAGCTATATACAGGGGTGCTGGCAGTAAGGTTAGTAAGCAGTACAGCAATGAATTTAGTATACAGATATAGGAGTTCACCAGGGCCCAGTCCTCAATCCCTTCCTGTTCATCATAATTCTCTAGGTCATAACAGAAGAATTTAAGACCAGTTGCACTTAAGAAATACTATATACTGACAACGTCATTCTTGTGGAATCTGTAGTAGAAGTTAAAAGAAATTCCCAGGGTGAAAGCAGAATCTCTACACTCTTAATTGAGTTCTCTCTATAGTAAATAAAATTTACATATTGGCAACTGCAACGAATCAACACTGTTGTTTTGGTTGATCACAGACACACATGTTGTGTGATTGATGCAGTAGTAAGTTTATTGTCATAGTTACGAAGAAACTCTTAAGCTTATGGCGTGCATAATGGATTAACAGAGAATCTTGCCTCTCACAATATAGAAACATTTCTCATGCTGTGGAAGAAGGTTTCCAGTAACGAGGAGTAATGCAGCCAGTTTAGGTTTACAGTAAAAACTGATTTGTTTAGTATTCAGATTGAATTCTCATTATTATTTAATGTTATTGTTTACATTGTTTTCATTGTTGTTGGTTAGTGCATACAACTTTAAAGCTAACACAGCTGTATATTTTTAATTATTAGAATCCATGGTCTGGTTTCAGTTCCCATTTGGAATGATTTCAATTATGGTATCATCTTATAGTATCATCTTAATAAATGCTTGACACAGTTTTCTGTTTCTCCTGTTAGCAGTAACTTCTTCTCCACATCACATCTAATTAAGATATCAATAATAGTTTCTGTCATTAGCACAAAGCTACATTAGTACAGGACTGGTAATTACTGTAGTGATTCTGGAAGGATGAAAAGCAAAATTATTTCAGGTGAGATTTGAAGTCAGATCATAAAGCGATGTATCTGAACATTGCATGCACCTAATCTAGTATTTTGTGTGGCAATTAGTTTAGTAATTACTTTGGTAATTTGTTTAGTAATTTATCTGGTAACCTATCAAGTAATTAGGTCAGTAATCTACCTGATAATTTTTCTGGTAATCTACCTGGTATGGTTGTTAGTCCAGTATTTTGTTGGGTAATTACACTTGCAATTAGTTGGTAATGAAATTGGTCATCTATTTTGTAATTAGTGTGGTACTTAATCAGTTCAATATAATCCTCCAAGCCATAACAGATGAGTTTAAGTTTGATTGTTCATTAAGAACTCTTATATGCTGATGACTTAGTTCTTATAGTTGAATCAATCAAAGACCTAACAAAGGAATTCTGGACATGAAAGCGAATACTCTGAATCAACACTTCTCAAAGTAAGCTTGTCAAAGACTAAAGTATTTGTAGGATAGAAGACAGGGTATAACTACCGTTAGGGAAATAGCCATTGTGCAGAAAAGAAGTTTCATATAGTGTACCCATGATAAACTATGGATGCACGATAGGTGTGGTAGGATCACAGGCAGGCAAATGGAAAAGATAGACTTCAAGTGAAGGAAGCACAAGGAGTATACCTAAAATAGACACTCTTAAATGCCTGTGTCTTCATATTTCTAACATTCACCCACTCTCCTTCTCACTGTACCATACAGTCAATGTAACAAAGGAGTAGCATTAGAGCTCACCAATCTTATTGCTCTGCACACCCCTCTCTCTCTCCCATAATATAAGTGTATGTATACATACATGCATACAAAGTAAAGCAGGCCTAGCTGTCAACTCAAGAAGATACATAGTAAATGATCCACAGGCACTCAAGCAAACTGAGTCCTCAATTTGTTCCATTTGCCAAAAGATTTGCAAGGCACCAGCAGGCCCCACAAAACACATTTGTGTCCAGAGCACATGATTAATGCTTTATTTTACTGAACCCTCATTTGTTGTTCACAACAGGAGAATCCATCATATATATTGGAGACCCCCTTCGGTCATGACTGACCATGGGATTGCACCTAGAAAGTTACCCTCCGAGGTACAAGTCCAGGCAAGGTTGTTTATGGAAGACCAGCAGTCGCCCATACATACCACCCTCCCTTCTCCACGCCATTGATCTTATCCAAGAGAAAGGCAAACCCCGATACAGCTTGGCACCAGTGACGTCGCAACTCATTTCTACAGCTGAGTGAACTGGAGCAACGTGAAATAAAGTGTCTTGCTCAAGAACACAACACGCAGCCCGGTCCAGGATTCGAACTCACAACCTGACGGTCGTAAGTTCGGTGCTCTGACTACTGAGCCATGCGCCTTCACATCATATATATATATATATATTAATAATAATAATAACGCTTGGATGGAATTTATAAATATTTTAATGCCTCACTATGTGTGTTTACACAAATCACGTTTCTTAAAATCATAGTCTCTATTCCTGGGATGATTACAGTGCAGTCCATAGTATCCAAGAACATCGGGTAAGATCATGTTCATGCATGTAGCAATGCATTAAAATATTTATAAATTCCATCCAAGGATTATTATTATTATTACTGTATTTATCCTACATTATATCGGCACAGCTCGGTACAACCCTCCCGCCACCAAAAAAAACTGGCATTGCCAGTTGGCGTCAGTAGGCTGTAGCTGGCATAATGGAATAGGAGCTTTTATATGCATGTTTAAAACATTTCCCGTAAGCAAACACAAAGGATATATATCTATAATAATAAATGCCAAAACAAATTTCTGTGTGTCAGTGTGTCACACATTGACCTCCTCCCTTGCTATTCAGTGACACTTCTACTCCTCTTGCTGGGCTGAGTGTAATAGTAGGCATAGAGACGGTGAGGGTGGTAGTAGATTAACAGTAAAGATGTTAATAGTACGAGCTGTAGTTGTGGTAGAGGCGGTGGTGGTGGTGATGGTAGCTGAGGTGGTCAAGCATGATGGTGATAGTAAGAGATGTGAAAGACAGTGGTGATGGTGGTGGAGGGGAAGGCAGCAACGTCAAAGGTGTTGATGGTGGTGACGTCAGAAGTTTGAATGGTGTGTGCATGGCAGTTGTGGTGGCGATGGTGGTACTGGTGATGGTGATGGCTGGAAACAATCAACAGAAAGAGAGAGAGAAAGAAAGAGATTAGATAAAAAAAAATTGTACTGACCCCCGAATGGGAAGACAAAAAATGTTGATTATCATACAGCTTTGCAATAAGTTCCAAGTCGACAAATTATATCATTGTTTTGATGAAAATTGTTCATTGCTTGAAGAATATTGGTCAAGTTTAATAAGATTTAATATGTACTTGATGCATGAAGTGTTATTATTGACTTCAAGGCCCAATGAAGAGCCCTCCACAGGAGCTAGCCTAAAAGCCGCCCTATTGGACAGCTTTTAAGCTAGTATATATATATATATAAAACTTCCTTTACTTGCTTTAATCACCAGACTGTGGCCATGCTGAGGCACTACTTTGAAGGGTTTTAGTCAAACAAATGAACCTTAGTACTTATTTACTAAAGTCTGGAACTGGTACTTATTCTCTTTTGCTGAACTACTAAGTGATAGGGATGTAAACAAACTATCACTGGTTGTCAAATGATATGGAGGAGGGATGCAATCACACACACACATACACAATAGGCTTCTTTCAGTTTCAGTCTACCAAATCCACTCACAAGATTTTGGTCAATCTAGGGCTGTAGTAGAAGACACTTGCCCAAGTTGGCAATGTGCTTCATGTCTTGTCTTGTTTCGACATTTTGTACTAAGTGTACATAAATGTCACTGACATAAAATGGTGTTGTTTGCCTGCAGTCTTCCATGAAATATTGTAATGTTTTCGTTTCAAGAACCAAGGGAAATATAATCTTGCTCTGGAAACAAGTGAAGGTTGGCAACTGGAAGAGCAGCCGACTGTAGAAAAATTTACCTCAACAAATTTCATCTAACCCTGCGATCCATGTCCATGCAAGGTTGGAAAAGTGGACATTTAAATGAAGATGGTGTCACACGTAAATATATATGTGCATACGTGTACACACATAAATATACCTAAAGGTACATACCAATATATACATACATATTCGCACATATATGTATGCATATATACATATGCATAAAATTTTAATGTGTATATATATGTGCATGTATGTGTATAATATGTGTGTGTATATTTAATGCATATGTATATGTGTGTATGGCTTTATATATGTGTGTGTGCATATATATATATATATCATCATCATCATCATCATCATCGTTTAACGTCCGCTTTCCATGCTAGCATGGGTTGGACGATTTGACTGAGGACTGGTGAAACCGGATGGCAACACCAAGCTCCAAACTAATTTGCCAGAGTTTCTACAGCTGGATGCCCTTCCTAACGCCAACCACTCAGAGAGTGTAGTGGGTGCTTTTACGTGTCACCCGCACGAAAACGACCACGCTCGAAATGGTGTCTTTTATGTGCCACCCGCACAAGCCAGTCCAGGGGCACTGGCAACGATCTCACTCGAAAATCCTACGGGAGCCAATCAGGCTGTACTGGCAACGGCCACGCTCAAAATGGTGCATCTCATGTGCCACCCGCACAAGAGCCAGTCCAGGGGCACTGGCAACGATCTTACTTGGCTTGCCGGGTCTTTTCACGCACAGCACATTTCCAAAGGTCTCGGTCAGTAGTCATCACCTCGGTGAGGCCCAATGTACGAAGGTCTTGCCTCACCACCTCAGCCCAGGTCTTCCTGGGCCTACCTCTTCCACGGGTTCCCTCAACTGTTAGGGTGTGGCACTTTTTCACGCAGCTATCCTCATCCATTCTCACCACATGTCCATACCAGCGCAATCGTCTCTCTTGCACACCACAACTGATGCTTCTAATGTTCAGATATATATATATATATATATATATATATAGATATATAGATATATAGATATATATATATATATATAGATAGATAGATAGATAAATAGATATATAGATATATATATATAGAAAGAGAGCGAAAGAGACATAAAGCTGTAATGTGTGTCTGTAATGTGCTTAAGCAATATTAAAAATAATCTTCATGCCAGGGTCTTAAGTAAGTCCAGATTTCTCCAACATAGAATCTCTATGGTATATTTGTTTTCTGCTTTTTTAGTAACACTGACCTAATTCACTAATCTTGCATTGGTAGTTAAGTATGTTATTTCAGAGTTATTTATTACTAGACCTTTAGGCAGATGAATTGTTACAGACAGTTTCTAGTCAGTCAAGTGATGGGGGTGGCAGCTGTGGTGAGAACTTGAAGGAGCTCAACAACAATGAAATATCATCATCAGGAGCAGCAGCAGCATCATCATCAACATTACCATCACCACCAAACACTAACACCACCACCAACAACAACAACACCACCACTACCACCATCATCTTCATCTCAACCCTCCTACCATGATGATCATCAGCACCACCACCACCACCACCACCACCACCATCATTATCATCAAGTAATAAAAGTTGCCTTCCTTAAGTAAATCATCACATCAACTCAGCATCTGGATAAAGCATCACTTACACTCTTACACTCATTAGCTGCGAGTTGCACTCAGTGTTTATAATCATTTGAGAGTGGAAATGGGAGGGTAGTTGTCAATAGATGAGGTTTCATTTTAATAAGTCTTGTACTACTTTATCTCAGTATCTTGGGAGAGAGAGAGAGAGGTGAACAAATCCTGACTAAGGTGTTAAATAACAATGAAATTTGTCACTTCAATTTGCACATCAGACTACAAAACTTACCCTTATGGGCCTTAAATTTTTCTCAGTAAGACTAAATGCAATTAGATGCAAGGTTATAATATTTATTGATACATAATCCACACCATATAGGCACTCAACACTCTGGTTGTCAACATACAGTATATCAAGTTTTTTTCATAGACCTGTAGTTAGTACTCATTCTGTCCAGTTGTTTCTATTACTGTTTAAGACATAGTATTGTATCTGTCAGTAAGATTTGAACTGATCACTTTTGGAATATAGTGGCTAACACTTTTGTTTTTGCTATTGTTGTTGTTTTGATGCTGGTCTAGGTTGTCTTTTGATGTATTTGTAACAACTATTGTAGTTTAGTTTAGTCAAATATTCACTTGAATTAATTATTTCTAACAACTTGAACAGCTAATAGAAGGAAAAAGAAAAGTTTTAGATTGAAACTTTTTTTTTTTGCTTTTTAAATTAACTTTTTTGAAAAAATATAATTTGGAAATTTTCATTAATTGTTCATTTCCTTTACTGTTGAGGTCAACTTGGTCCTTCATCTTTTTGGAGTCAACAAAATAAGTACCAGTTGAGCACTGCGATCAATGTAATTGACTAACCTCTCCTCACATAATTTCAAGCCTTGTGCCTATAATAGAAACAGTTATTATTATTATCGTTAATATTTCTCTTTATCACAGATTTTGTTGGAGTCTTGCATGCATAGCGGGCTTGCTACTTGCAGCCTACGGTACCATGCTATCCAGTCTTTTCGGCTGTCTAATACTTTCCTGATTATTCTGGCCGTACCAAGGTGGCAAACCTTTTGTAACAGTTCTACCGGGCACTCTATTCCTATTTCCTTTATATTCCCCTTGGTACCTTCTGATACTTCAATATTATTGTATTACTGTTAATGAAGGTGACAAACAGGCAGTATTGTTAGCACCCTGGACAAAATGCTTACTGGCATCTCCTCTGGTTGTATCTTCAAAGAGTTCAAGTGCCACCAATGTTGACTTTGTCTTTCATCCTTTTAGGATCAATAAGTACTGGTTGAACACTGGGGTCAATTTAATCTACTTAACCCCTTCCCTAAAATTCTTGACCATGTACCAAAATTTGAAACCAAATTATTGCTAATGAGAATACTTTACAAAAGGTATTTGATGAACATCACACAGTTCCTCTACCTGCAGTAAATCTTAAGATTCTGTCTATATAGGGAGTAGAGGATCAAATACTGACTCTGACCACAACATAATGTTGATGATCAAGACCATTAGCTCTTAGTAGCTGAGTCAATTGTGATATAAATAGGTACTACTGATAATATAATTCAGCATGGTGACTAATAGCAATGTTGTGCAGTAAAGGAGATCATAGACTATGAAGATAAGTTTAATACTTCTCTTGAGGAAAGAAAAGAAAATGTAACTATGATAGACCAAATGGTTGTATTCAAGTTATGGAAAGATTTATCTCTCTGCAACTTTGCAGTACAGTCATGATCACTCAACTTGCTAGTAACAGTAACCAAATCTCCCTCAAATATCATTCTAATATCTGAAAATGGGAAGTACATACAAGGTAATTTAGTCTTAGAAGCACTGAATAAAAATAGGATAGCCATAGTTGGTATACTTTTGATTATAGATTGGCTCAATCTGGACTGACTTGGTGCTAAACAATAATGCCAGCAATCTCTGAAGGTAAGCACTGGTCCCTCTATGTCCTTGAGATTAGGAAAAGATTAGCTTGTTAGCTGTTTAAAGAATTATTTAAACAGAAATATAGAAATATGTGGTTTGCTGAAATACCTCTAGCCTGAAGCACAAAATTATGGAGTAGAACATGGTAAGAGAACAAGAGAGGAGGAAATAGAAGAGGAAAGTTCTTTAGTGAAAATAAAGAGAGGGGAATTGAAATGGTGAGACATAAGCCAAAAAGACAGGCAAGAAATTGATTAGTTGAAAGTTAAAGGAGGAGGATAGCAGAGAGGGAGAGAGAGAGAGAGAGTCAGTTGGGTTGTGGGAGTAACAAATGGACACTTGATAGAAAGGGAAGTCTGAGATGGGGAGAAAATGTCAGGTAGAATTAATAAAAAATGGAAGTTTAGAAAGTAAAAGCCATGGAGAAGGAAAAGAGAGAGGAGGAAAGAAATGAGGTACTTAGAGGGAAAAGATTGAGCGTGATTAATTAAAAGATACTTTGAGAATGGATTATAAGGAATTAAATACAGAATTTGTTGTTGTTGATGTTGTTGTGATAGTGCTGTTTCTTCCTTTCTCTATCTCTCTTCCCCTCTTTCTCTCACTAACTAGTTCATCCTTGATCTAGCTGATCTATGATCAAGCGTATTCTTCCCATGACCATCTCATCTGTTTTTTGAGATATAGTGTATTTTGGACTTCATTATAATGTTCCTTTTGTTTTTTCAAAGAGTATCATATGAGGGACATTTGGTTGTTATTTCTAGCAGGTCAAGCAATGATGTAGAGCTTTTCTTCCCTCTACCCTCTGTCTGTTTCTTTCAGATAAATCCATTTATAGCTAACACATTAAACCTCGAATTATTGGTGAAAGAGAATATAGGCAGAAAGCCTGAAACTTTGTGGGGAGGGTGACAGTCGATTACATCAACCCCAGTGCTCAACAGATACTTAATTCATTGACCCCAAAAAGGTGAAAGGCAAAGTTGACCTCAGCAGAATTTGAACTCAGATTGTAAAGAGTACCTATGCTTCTTTGATGATGCTTGTGGCTATAACCATTGTACTGCATTTCATTTTTGTATCTGGTTTGTAAGATTCTTTATGTGAATTCGTGTGTTGAAACAAATTTTGTTGTGTCTAGGGAGGGTCATTATACCAATATTATTAACACACGCACTGGTTCAATTCCACTCCTTTATTATTAGTCAATTGGTTAAATATCCAACTAATTAAGTCATTGAAAAGGTTGCAAGTAGCAATGAAAGAGCTTTGACAAACAAAAAAAATGACTTACTGTTTAAGCGAATTAAACAAACAGTTGATTAGTTATGTTGTGTCTGGGGAGAGTCGTTCTGTTTCAATACCTTATTAATTAACACACTCACCGGTTCGATTTCCACTCAATTTTTTTTCTAAAAATAAATAAGTAAACAAGTGACTGTCAACAACTATTGAAGAGGTTGCAAGAAGCAATGAAAAATTTTAGAAAATATAAATAAGTAAATTAGTGGAAATTGAACTGACAAGTGTGTTAATTAATAAGGCATCAAAACAGAATGACTCTCCCCAGACACAACAAAAAATGCTTCAACACACAAATTCACCTTCAGAATCTTGCAAACCTAATACAAAAACGAACTAAATCGATTAGTTAGTTTGATGTTTAACCAGTTGATTAATAATAAAGAAGTGGAACTGAACACCAGTGCATGTGTTAATAGTATTAGTATAATGACTTTCCCTAGACACTGTACTGTATGTTTTCAAAATAAACCTTCCTGTTATTTTGATGTCTTTCAACTTGAGCTGTTCACTTTCTGAGACCTTGTTAATCCCACAAATGATGAAATACTTCAACACTTCTCATTTGCAATGACTTCTGCGTAAACTATGAAAAGAAATTTTTTAATTCCTTCAGTGTAATGATATTTTAAAATTATAATGGCATTTTAAAAATTTAATCAAGTGGAAGCTACTTTTTCCAGTACTATATAAAAAAGCCTTTGCACGAATACCATCTAACTTGAAAGTATTTGCGGCTGTCTCTAGCTTTCTGTCTTTGATAGAGCAGTAAACAGCAGAACTGGTACAGTGCTGGACTAAATTTAGTTATATCCTTTTATTTGCTTTTTTTTTTTTTTTCAAGTACAATTAATGTAATATAGATTATCCCTCTGGTTCTTATGCCTGTGAGCAATTTGTGAACTTGCTGAGAAGTGTGTATGAAGTGTTCACAACATACTTGCCCTTATTGGCACTGAGAAAAAAACAACATGGACGTTCATTTACAACTATCATGTGATGTCAAGACACACAATGGGTGCACTCACACATGTGCACACTTGCATACAAGCACATACACACAAATATCATCATCATCATTATCGTTTAACGTCCGTTTTCCATGCTTGCATGGGTTGGACGGTTTGACTCGGGTCTAGGAAGCCAGGAGGCTGCACCAGGCTCCAGTCTGATCTGGCATGGTCTCTACAGCTGGATGCCCTTCCTAACGCCAACCACTCTAAGTGTAGTGGGTGCTTTTTACGTGCCACTGGCATGGGCCAGAGGGGGCTGGCAACGGCCACGGTTGGTTGGTGCTTTTTACAAGCCACTGGCACAGAAGCCAGTCAAGGCAGTGCTGGCATCGGCCACGTTCAGATGGTGCATTTTAGGTGCCACCGGCACAGGTATCACAACTACAATTTCGATTTGATTTTCATTTTGATGTTGATGTAGGTCTCCTCAAGCACAGCAGGTTGTCTTATGATCCAAGGTACATTTGAATGGGCTGGGGTTGGTTATGTGGTCATGCTTGAAGGTCATGCTTGACCATCTCATCCCATGTCTTCCTGAGTCTAACTCTACCCCAGATTCCTCCAACTGTTTGGGAGTGGCACTTCTTCACACAGCTCTCCTCATCCATCTGTAGTACATGACCATACCAGCACAAACGTCTCTCTTGCACGCCACATCCAATGCTTATGTCTAACATTTCTCTCAGGGCACTTACACTCTGTCGTGTGTGCACACTGACATTACACATCCAGTAGATCATGCTAGCTTCATTTCTTTCGAGCCTACGCATATCCTCCGCAGTCACAGCCCGTGTTTCACTGCCCTGAAGCATGGCAGTTCGCACACATGCATTATACAATCTACCTTTCACTCTGAGTGAGAGGCCCTTTGTCACCAGCAGGGGTAGAAGCTTTCTAAATATTGCCCAGGCCATTCTTATTCTAGTGGTCTTTGCTACATTGACTCTAAGGCCTTTTGATTCTAAACCTTGCTTCCACAACTGAAATTTCTTCTCTAGTTCTGGTAGTGATTCTGCTATGAGGGCCAGGTCATCAGCATAGAGGAGCTCTCAGAGGCAACCCGTCTTGAATTCCTCTCTAATTGCCTGGAGGACTATGATGAATAAAAGGGGACTGAGGGCTGATCCTTGGTGGACCCCTACTTCTACCCGGAATTCTTCACTATACTCATTGCCGATCCTAACCTTACTAACGGCCTCTCTGTATAGGGCCTATCAGTTTCTGCATTGCCCACCAGATAAGGAATTGAGGGACCCTGTCAAAGGCTTTCTCCAAGTCCACAAAAGCTAAGTATAGGGGTTTATCTTTAGCTATGTATTTCTCCTGCAGTTGTTGAACCAGGAATATGGCATCAGTGGTGTTGCTACCTGGCACAAAATCGAACTGCATCTCATCTAAGCAAATTCTCTCCTTAATTAGTTGGGCTATGACACTCTCTGTAACTTTCATCACCTGATCCAGCAGTTTGATACCACTGTAGTTATTTCTATCTAGAGTATCACCTTTACCCTTGTAGCAGTTGACTCTGATGCTGCTATGCCAGTCATTGGTTATGACTCTATCATGAACTACCTGGCTTACCTGGTGACTACCTGGGTGACTAGGCCATAGCCCACACCACCAGATATTTTAAGCATCTCAGCAGTGATTCCTGATGGGCCAGGGGCTTTTCCTGGCTTCATATCCTTAATTGCTTTATCTACCAGGGAGATGTCTATTCGGATAGCTGTTCTCTCTACTGGGTCAACATCTGGCAGGCTCTCCTCCTCCAATTCATTCTCCATGTTCAGCAGTCTTTCACAATGGCTTCTTCAAACTTCTTTCTTTTCAGAATCATTAAAAGCAAGTGCACCATCATCCATGTGGAAACATTTCTCTCCTGTGACATCACAATTTTCTCTCAGACACTGTCTTGCAATTCGAAATACTTCAGTTCTTTGGTCCTCATGTGGCTGAACATTGGCAAATTTCTTTTCTGCTTCGCCCTTGGCTATGTACACCTGCTGTCCAGCCTCCCTTTTGGCTACCTGGTACAGTTCCTTGCTACCCCCACCCTTCCAGGCTTTCCAGGCCTGTTTCTTTGCTCTAATGGCTTTGTCTACTGTACTATTCCACCACCATGTAATTCTCGGTCTGGAAGGGACTTTGCACCATCCGCAGACATGGTCTGTGGCACTCAGCAAGCTGTCCTGTAGGAATCTCCAGCTACCTTCTATGTCCGATGTCTATAGTTCCTCCTCCCTCTCATCAAATTTCTTGATGAGGATGTCCCTAAATCTCTGACCATGTGAAGGGTTCTTTAGCTTCCAAATCCTTCTCTTCTGGATTGGTCTGCTTCTTGGCATCCTTCTGGCCTCAAGCCTAAAGTCACTAATGACTAGCTTATGCTGGGGGGTACATTCTTCACCCAGGAGGGTCTTTGTATTTAAGAGTAACCCCGTGTCCTGCTATCTAGTAAGGATGAAATCAATCTGACTAGCAGAGTCACCTGATTGATAGGTTATCAGGTGGCTGTCTGATTTCCTGAAATTAGTGTTGCAGATTAAAAGGTTACAGGCATCACAGAACTCCAGTAGCCTAGTTCCCTCATCATTTCGGGAACCAATACCATGATCCCCGTGTACACCAGTGAAGATACTAGATTGCCATCCAACATGCCCATTAAAATCTCCAACCACAAAGATGAGGTCATTGCCACTTGTCTTTGAGGTAGCTTGTAGAAGGGTATCATAAAAATGGTCCTTCTGATCATCTGGTAGGCCCGCTTGTGGGGCTTAGGCAGAGATAAGTGTAGCTATGCTGTTCTGCAGGACTAGCCTGAGCTTAAGCACTCTATCACACACCCTGACAACCTCTATGACTTTATCTACCCATTTCTCCACAAGGAGTATGCCTACATCCCCCCCACTCCATCCATGTTACCTTGCCAGAAGATTTTGTACTTATGTGCCTTGCCTGTGAGGACCCTAGCTGAAGCTCCTCTTCATCTTACCTCTTGTATGCAGCATACATTGACACGTCTCTTTTCAAGCATCTCTACAATCTCACTAGACCTACTTTTCCGTGTGCCTATATTGACTGTGCCAACTCTGAAAACTGGGAAAGGAATGTGGGCTGAGGAGGAGAGATGTTATTCAGTGCTTGAAAAGAAGAGGGAGGTTGTCGTATTCATTTTTTAGGCATGCTTCATCTGTTCTCACTTCCGACCTGACATCATTCAAACATTCAAGCGTGTTAGGATTAAGACTGTAGCCCCTACTGGAGGTAAGATTACGTGTCAGTGGCATTGTGAGTATAAGCATTATGGTCATCATAAGAGCGGAGATGATTTCATACAGAGATAGAGGAAGCAAGTTCATCCATACATACACGCACGCACACGAACACAGGCCAACAAGCACATACATACAGCCCTTCACTTGATATGTGCATGGAAAAAAGTTACTGGGAAGTTGTTGGAATATTTCTAGATGGGATGAAACGAAATGAAGGATAGTCAGTTAAGTAGGTAGGCAGCTGACTTAGTTGCGTTTTTCGGGTAGTATAGAGAACAGCACCAGTGAGGAAGGGGGATTGAGAGAAGGGACATCTGGTAATGGTGGCGAGAGATCACAACACAGAATGAAAGGAAAGATAGCTGGTAAGTAGGTGGGCAACTGAGTAAGTTGCATATGTCCCAAGAGAGAGAGAGAGAGAGAGAGAGAGAGAGAGTCAGTGCAGGTAATATATAGAGAACAGCCCAGTGAGGAGGAGCAGTGGAGAGAAGAGACATCAGGTAACAGTGATGGGAGGAGAGAGAGATATCCGGTGTAGATGGTGAGAAGATAGATAAAGATCGGGATAAAGATCGAGATATCCATTATTGGTGGTGGGGTGGGGGCGGGACAGGGTGGGTGCACTGGGAACAGGCAAGTTTAATTTGGGGAGATGGTACGAGGAACGAACGAAAGTAAAAGGAGTGTTTAGTATAGAATACATTCATAGTGTTCATGGTGGATGAGAAATTAAACTAGAGAAACGAGGAATTAGAAATAATTATCTTAATTTAATCAGTTAGCTTCTGAGAAAAATTAGCTGTTAGTAAACAGTACATTTAAAGTGTTAATGGCGAATGAATAGATGAAAGATCGAAAAAAAGCGAGTCTTAGCTTAGCAATGCATAATCATCCTTTGGCAACTGGGCAAGAATACATGAGAGAATTGAATGGTAGGGAGCACATGGGACAAGGATTTTTAAACAGATAGATGCAACCGGAAGCTAGTTTAGGGGAAATGGTACGAGGAACGAAAGTAGCAGGAGTGTTTAGTATAGAATACATTGATAGTGTTTATGGCGGATGAGAAATTAAACTAGAGAAATGAGGAATTAGAAATAATTATCCTAATTTAATCAGTTAGTTTCCGAGAAAAATTAGCTGTTAGTAAACAGTACATTTAAATAGTAAACAATACATTTAAAGTGTTAATGGCAAATGAATGTTTGAAAGATGAAATATCAAGGCTTTGGTTGGTCCAAGGCTATAGAAGAAACTTGCACAAGATGCCTTACAGTGGAAATGAACTCAAGACCACATGGTTTGGAAGCAAGCTTCCTAATCGCTCAGCATACCACCACTTATATATAACAGGTGTGTGTTGGTGTGGTTATGTAATGAAAAGTTTGTTTTCTAACCACATGGCTCCAGGTTTAGTCTGACTGTGTGGCACCTTTGGCAAGTGTTTTTTTTTTGCTTTAGGTCTGGGCCAACAAAAGTCTTGTAAGTGGATTTGGTAGACAGAAACTGAAAGACGCCTACTATATATATATATATATATATATATATATATATATATATATATATATAATCAAAATAAACGACAGGATATCAAGAGGTGATGCAGTATGACCGTTTCAAGCGGGTCCATTTAATTGAACAATGCAATCATTACATCAATTTAAATGCAGGGCTATCTTCAGCTGCATAAATAAAAAGAATTTTTAATCAGTTGGACACATTAATATAATTTTACTCCAATTCTCTAATAGAGCAAGAAGAGGAAAAGAGTCCATGTTGCTACTAATGTGACTAAAAATTTACTACACTTCTAAGAACTGTATGAAGTTTGTTAAGGTCATAGCTTATAAAGGATTGTGGTTCATTTTTAATTTATTAGTCTTTTTTTATCAACTACCAAATCTAAGGCTAGAGGGCAGTGTCTGTTTAGAATGAAGGGCAGGAGTGAGTTGACAGTTAATAGTTGGGTATGGTCTTAAATATTGTCAGGATTTTAGGGTTTGTATAAGTAATTGTCTATAAAGGAGGTTGGGTAGGGGAAGACTTCAAATCAAGATGTTAATTACCAGTTAAAGGGGCAAGGCACTAATAAAACCTTAGATGTTAATACAGAGGAAATTATCATGGGGTACTATGGATGATTGTATATAAACAACATTGTTATGTTGTTTAAAGATAAGATTTAAGATTACTGAAAATGATATTATAACCAGAAAAGCTGAAAAGCAAAGTGGACTTAGAATGTAAAGACAGATGAAATGCCGCTTGGCGTTTTGCCCAGAATACTAACAATATTGCCAGCTCACCGCTTTATCATTATGTTATTTCATAGTAAATATCACATCCATTAAGTGTCTGTTTAAAGTTTCCTCTTGAGTTATTATTCAGTGTCATTGAAACTTGTGTGCACCACTTCCATCACCACCACCACCACCACCATACCCACAACCGCCAGTAGTTGCATCACTGCAGTATCAGTACCATCACCACTATCACATTTGTCACCTACAGCAGCATCACCACTAACCACTTCTACCATCACTGCCATGACCACCACCACCACCACTACTACTATTACTACCACCACTACAACAATCACTACCACTACTACTATCTCCTCCAGTATTAGCATTGCTGATATCATTGTTATTTACTACAGCTACTCCTACCACTACCACCAGAACCACTACAGCTGTCACCATTGCCATCACCACCAACGCAACTACTGCCATCACCACCACCACCGCAACTACTGCCATCACCACCACCGCAACTACTGCCATCACCACCACCGTAACTACTGCCATCACCAACACCACAACTATTACCATCACCAACACCACTAAAACCACTGCTGTTACTGCGTCTAACATCACCAACAAAACCATCACCACAGTAAACACCGCCATCGCCACCTTCCACTACCACTGTCACCAACACCATCACCACCACCACTACCACTGTCACCAACAACATCATCACCACCACTACCACTGTCACCAACACCATCACCTCCACCACCATCTCCACCACTACCACTGTCATCAACACCATCATCTCCACCACCATCATCACCACCACTACTACTGTCACCAACACCATCATCTCCACCACCATCATCACCACCACCACTACTTTTGCCACCTTCACCGCCGCCATTACTGCCATCAACACTACCA
>NC_142936.1:22587102-22639602 GCF_046866305.1 Octopus bimaculoides | reverse complement strand
TTCCTAAATCAAAATCAAGAAGAAAATGGGAAAATCTAAAATTAAAAACTAAAATTTGATCAAAATTGAAGTTAATTAAAAA
Source organism: Octopus bimaculoides (assembly GCF_046866305.1). Lineage (NCBI taxonomy): Eukaryota > Metazoa > Mollusca > Cephalopoda > Octopoda > Octopodidae > Octopus > Octopus bimaculoides. The sequence continues at coordinate 22,639,520 of NC_142936.1, read as the reverse complement.
CGAAACAAAGAAATAGAAAAGAAAAAGAAAAATTTTTTTTAAATTTATATTTTGCAGTGTTTTTTTTTTTTCTTGTCAAATTTTCAGGTGCATTTTTTTAAATGCTTTGCGTTTTGATAAAATTCCAAAAGGAGAAAAATTCTAATTGAGAAAAAAAACAAAACAAAAAAAAGCGGAAACTGATTAAAAAAACAACCTGAAAATAATTAAATTTTGAACTGGCAGAGTTGTTAAAGTGTCAGACGGATTCTGTTGCAAGTATTTGTTGTGACAGCGCTCTGAATTCAAATCCTGCTGAAGACTAACTTGACTTTTTTTGATGAGTGGTGGGGAGTGATAAAGTACCAATCCAGGATGATGGTTGCTGGAGCTGTAACAACATTGGACTGAATGCCTTGTAGTATTTGATCCAGCTCTTTGCATTCTGAGTTCAAATCCTGCCATGGCTTAGACAATCCATCCCCTGGTTTAATATCATTACCTGGCACTTTGAATGCTTTTAGCATAGTCCACTCTATAGCAAGCATTCAAATCAAGTCTCTGCTTTGAGAGTGATAAACACTGCTTTCTCTCCTGACTAAAATTATGTTATTAGTTATTATTGTTGTTAGATTCTGAAAGGTGGTGAGCAGGCAGAAATCATTAATATGCCAGGCAAAATGCTTAGTGTGTCTTTTGACTTTATATTATGTTCCAAGTTCAAATTCTGCAGAGGTTGACTTTGCCGTTCATCCTTTTGGCGTCAATAAATTAAAATACTAGTTGAGCACTGGGGTTGATATAATCAACTTGCCTTGTCTCCCAAAATTTCAGGCCTTGTACCTTTAACAGAAAAAATTATTACTAGGATCTGAAGAAGTCTTCAAGTGTGCTGTTCATTTAACTTCAGCTACAGTGAATAACACTTCATGGCTTGCAATGTATTCTTTGTATATTTTATCAAAGTTTATAAAAGGATGTAACCAACATACATCTCTATTTCAGACAATCCCAGTTTAGCTCAAGCGTCAGTGATTATCTCAAAGAACCCTCATTTGATAATTGGCAGTGGGATGAAGCTGAAATGTTGCTTTTATTGCAGTCCATGTTCATTGAATTGGATATTCTTTCCAAATTTGGCATCACGGTAAATATGGCTTTTATTTATTTCAGTTTCCGATTATAACTACAACAGAAATAACTTTATTTAATTGCATTGTATTAAAAACAAAAACTAACTTCAAAAATGAAACAGTTGGAACAAAAGAGAAAATTATATTAACCTTTTGATACCAACCCTTCCAAAACTGTTCCTTTCACCCAGATGCACCTGATATACCCTCATAGTGTATTATACTATTTTACCCAGGTCTCTTTAATATTTTCAGCTTGTGACATACACCTCACAACACAAGCCCAACTGAAACACCCATTTAGTAACATACTAGGCTTCACCCAGACCCAACTAGTGACATACCCCCACCTCTACAGACCCACCCGAGATACCCAGCTAGTGACATATGCCTTTCACACAGACACAGCCTAGACATCCAGCTAGTGACATATGTCCCTCCACTCAAACCCTCCAAAGTCCCTCTCATTCTTCTTTCACCACCCTAGGCCCCATACTAACCTCTATACCCAATCCTTCCTATAGTTTCAGCCTTCTGGAATTTCCTTCACACTCATGTTCTTCTGTGCATGTCATCAAATTACAGATGTTCCAAATGACACCAACCATATATATATATATTGCCAATCTCACCACTCTGAGACAGATAATGTAGATCAAGGTCTCTATCCCACTTTCTGCAGTAAACCATAGAAAAACTATCTCAGAGTTTATTTAACAATAATTAGTGTCAGCATACTTAATTTAATAGGCCTTAAAAATCTAATTGTAAATAATTATGTGCCTAGATAACCATGCCTAGATACTATTTTAATAATTTCAAGAAGTATGGGAGACAACTCGAGACTTATCTGCTGAAATATTTGCTTTGTTGATGAGGTCTAATGAGCCTGAAACATAATTCAAATAATATTAATTATAAAGCTAATATACATGGTCAATCATACCTTACTTAATTGCTGATATATGTGCAAATTGTGTCTCTGGGTAGTTAACCTCAGTGTTTAGTTACATATCAAGCTTTGTTTGAGACACTGGCATTGTGGATAAAGGATTGAGAGCTTGTTCATTTCAATAATTCCTTTGACCCCAAGTGAAACATAGGGCACTGACAAGAGATCCCCATCTGCTTTGATCTTTGGTAATGAATTGCAGTTGTTCTCAGGTGTGGCTGCCAACCAGTGCTCTTTCTTTTGGCTTTCACTATGTTGATTCATCTACAGGACCAATCTCGTATGTTCTCTGTGTTACAGTAGAAATGTAGAAAATTGTTAGTTCATAGATTCTAATCCTATACCTGCCACCCTCCTTTCTCCTTGAGACTAGTTATGGCAGAGATTCAGAGTTCATGTTTCTGCCAGAATATTCTATGGATAACATAGTGGGGTTACTAAAATCTTACTCATGTTTTAAATCAAGAGCTTTCAGTATTCTAATCACCATAAGGTCATATTATCAACTGAAGAATGAGCATTTTGCACATCACAGTTGGTACGGCTGCACAATGTCTGTAGGTAAGACTCTAAATAACCCAGTCCACGTAGCTATCAATAGGGAGGGCAAGGTGTCTAGTTTACTATTCTAAGCAGCAATGCTGGATCCAGTCCTTACTATGTTTATAGCTAGTTTGTTCTAGATGTAGTACTCAAAAGTTAAATGCAATGTTACTACCAGTTCAGATATACTTGTTATTACTCTCAAAAGTTAAGTCTTCAATGATACCCCTAAACTAAAATGGTTTTGCAGTGGGGTGTCTCTCTTCTCCTTATATTCCAAGAAAGAAATATATTGTTGTTATATCATTTAGTTTTACTGGGTTAGTGAATTCAAATTCCATTCTGGCTAACTATAGCTCTGATATTCTTCCATCGATAGACAACAGAAGTCTATTTGGGAGAGCATCTCTCTTTTGATAAACCCATGCTATTGTTGCCCAAAAAAATCACATCTGAAACAGTGAAGCAGCAACTGCTACAATGATGCATGCATGCGTGCATGCACTCACACACACACACACTGGTCCATTAATATATTGTAACCTCCTTCTGTCTTTTCTATCATTGTTATAATGTTCCCCTTCTTTGCCAAAGTAGCTGACAGTCTAAACTCACCCCTATTTCCCTATTTAAGCCCATCCTGATTTATCTTCTCCTCGCATCCTCTCACTTTATTCCAATTTCCCTTCTCTGACACTGCAACCCTTTTCTACCTTTGTTTCCCCTGCATTGAAACTTGGATCCTAACATTGCCACCAATCTGGAATGGCCAGTAAACAGTTAAATTAAAACCAAAATCTTCTATGATCATAAGTAGGGTTGATTTGGAAGCTAATCAACTGCAACATTGTCAGAATAACCCTATAAATAGGTACCCTATGTTGAGTAAATGATGTACACTTACATTTTTGGTCAAGAACTCATGTTTCTCTTTTATCATGTCTTCCTGTCAGTTTTCTCCTAATTCTTGTTGTTAGTCAAAGAAAATATTGAAACCTCGAGTTGATCAGTTATCTCTTGAATTTCTTGAAGAACTTGCCTTTTTTTTTTTTCATTTTAAAAATTGCTTTTCTGTATTATTATCATTTTTAATTTTCTAAAATGTTTTAATGTAATGAATTTGTGATTGAAACATTTCTAATATTGAAATATTTCTAATAATGATAATGATGAAGGCTAATTAAGTTCCTCTTACTTCCAGCTGAGTGCCCTGCAAAATTGGCTCTGTGAAATCTACTTGCATTACTTTGATGTTCCATTCCACAATTTTAAACATTGTTTCATGGTGGCTCAAATGGTAAGTGTGTATAAACAGATGGTGATATTTAATGTCTCAGTATAGTGTTAGTATGTTGTGTATTGACTATACTGTATAGTATCTCAGTGTGTAGTATATATGACATATAGTGCACACTTATGTAAGTGGGTTGTTTTGGTAAAATAAGTTTCTTGAGGATTTTAATGTGTTAGAAATGGAATATCCAGGTGAAGGAAAGAGAATAGAATAAAATATATAAATTTAGTTCAAAAATATATTTGAACCCTCCCTATTGTTCATCGCACATTAATAGTCAATCCACATATTCCATATATTGTCATTGCTGCTGTTGTATCAATCTCCAGGTGCTTATTTCTTTGTTATTTCTTCTCTGTCCATAAACCTGGTTTTCATAGTTGTGCATCAATATAAGAGACCTTAGTGGCTCAAGACAGAGGTCTCCTGAACAGATTTATATTTGGTCATGGTTTATGACAGTTTTATCCAATCTATTCCCTTTCTTTCACCTGAATATTCCATTTCTAATATTCTTTAATATCTTCAAGAAAACTGTTTTACTAAAAGCAGCTGGCACAAATTTTATATGTACACCTTATTTCTTGACCGCTGCTATCTTGTCATCATTGACATGAAGTTATTCAAGAAAGTTCTTCTTAATGGCCCTGCAGAAGAATAATTTATTTACTGAAAATTCTTGTTTCACAAAAGGCAAGAATTGCCAAAGATGAGGAACCGGTCGGCTTCAATTTCTTTGTAGTTTAACCACCTTCCCTGTAGTAGAATATTACTCTATGTTCAAGGATGCAATTAATATATTGGAGATGAAATTTTCTAAGAAGTCATCAGTTAAAATAAAATGTTACAAATTTAGATCAAGGAAACAAGTAGAAGGATAAAGCATTGATTACTTTCATAAAATTTTCTGAAACTTCTCTCAAAGGAATATTACACTAGTCCCCTTATATCTGGCTAACATAGCAGTCTTCTCATAGCAGATGCATTCATCATCACATAGCAGTCTTCTCATCTCAGATGCATTCATCTCAAGCACATAGTCCCAGGCTATTAGATGACACCTTAAAAGTTATGAAGGCTCAACAGAAAATCTACTCTTATTAGAGGGCAATGATAATGGAACTAGCAAAAGACAATACTATATTATTGTACACTCACTCTCTGGGCCTTCCATAGTTCCAGTATTTAAGAAGAAACAATGTCTTTGCTGTGGTAAAAAAAAACAACACTGTAGATGAAACATGTACCCTACAAGGAACTCTCTATGCAACATATATATAATAAAAATGAGCATTGGGTTAATACTTGTCTTGCAAAACAAATTTTCACCATATCATAAACTAAATGTCACCTTTAAATGAATCGCTGCTCTCACCTTTAATAACCAACTAAAATTGTTCACATTCCAAGAAAATTAAGAAAAAGACACCATGCTATTAAATACTCTTGCTTCAGTACCCAAAGTCATCCATCTCATATGTGCTTCTACCACTGACTTAAAGGTCAAGGCATTAATTGACACAAACTCAGATAACATCTTCATTTGCAAAACACATTCTAAATGACAATATCTTATTCAATAAAACTATTCATAAACCCATCACTCTTGTAAATGTGTTAGAATTTCAAATTTGTGGGTCACTGGCACAATACTTGTTAACTAAATTTAACTCTTGACAAAATGCATAGGCTTCTCTCTTATTACAATTTCTTTGCGTACTGTTGGAAAGGACTTGCCATCACAACACTCTCAAAAAGATGTCAAACTGAGAGCTAAACTCACCTCGATAACCTTATGTATGGTATTGTCTATTGTATAAAATAAACCTTACAAGTTATTTTCTGGAGTATTGCAACTCCGTCAAGATTCCCCTTAGACACAAGTCATTAGTGTAGAGATAGCTAGATGCTGAAGGATGATATTAGCTAAGAAACTAGAAATGCTAGAAAAGCTCATTATTTTGTATAAAAGTATGGCCAGAGGATCTAAAACTAAACTAATAATAGACTTCTTTAACATGGTTAATATTTTTTTAATCAGGAAGAAATGGTAATGCCCAATATAATTCCTATAACATCTTTCCTCAGTGATGTCTTAATTCACATTGGTAAACTGCTTTACATCTGGAACACTTCAGACCTCTGATCCACCTTTCACAAAACTTCTGTAAGCCTCTTACTTTCTGCTGCTTCCCTTACTGATTATACCTAACACAAAGATTCTCTTTTAGTTACTTGATATTGTCTTTTGCTTTCTGCTATGCTTCATTCCCTAAATCTAGTCCATATCATAAAATTTTCAATAGATACAGGGCTAAACTGGCATACTCTATCTAATAAAGGGTAAAGACCCCCTTCAGTCATGAATGACCATGGGATTGCACTTAGAAAGTTTATCCTCTGAGGCACAAGTCTGGGTAAGGTTATTTATGGAAGACCAACAGTTGCCCATGCATATTAGCCTCCCCTCTCCTCACCACTGATGTTATCCAAGGGAAAGGCAAATGCCGATACAGCTTGGCACCAGTGACGTCGCAACTCATTTCTTCAGCTGAGTTAACTGGAGCAACATGAAATAAAGTGTCTTGCTCAAGAACACAACACACAACCCAGTCCCGGAATCAAACTCACTACTACATGATTGTGAGTCCTGTGCTCTAACCATTGAGCCATGCACCTTCACCTGCCTAATACTGCTGAATATACACCTGGATGTAAGTGTAGTACATTAATCAGTGTGGCTCATAATGCTACTGCAACTGATAGCACATCTAATATTGCAACTTCTAGTCACCTAAATAACTGCAATGCAATATCTACTGCAAATAATCAACATATTGATATTCCTGATTCCAATGAAAGTACTATTAATAATAATAGTGAAGCTGAACTCATCATACCCACTAATAATCAAGGTAACTTTGCTCTATGTAATAAATCGCTGTGTCCCATTAATAATCAATGCCTTAGGGAAAAATATATATAAGTGCTCTATCACTGCTCTTGGGAAAGAACATGTTTACATTAATGCATCATCTTCCTCATTTGAGTTTCACTGGAATAATCACAAATCTACATTTAGACATATAAAAAAGTCTAATAATACATTTCTAGCTAAATTTGTACATTCTCTCACTGATAACGGTACTGAATTTAAAATTGCTTTGTCTCTTTATATAATGCACATCCATATAAAGGTGGCAGAGGCTGGTGTGGGCTCTGTGTATCTGAGGCATTCCATATTAATAAAGTAAAATTGAATATTATTTGGTGCAGGTGTGGCTGTGTGGTAAGAACCACATGGTTCTGGTTTCAGTCCCACTGCATGGCCCCTTGGGCATCATCTACTATAGCATCAAGCTGACCAAAGTCTTGTGAGTGAATTTAGTAGACAGAAAGTGAAAGAAGCCCATTGTATGTGTGTGTGTGTATGTGCATGTGCATTTATGTCTGTGTTTGTTCCCCCTCTCCCCGACTGCTTGACAACCAGTGCTGGTGTGTTTAAGTCCCTGTAACTTAGTGATTTGGCAAAAGAGATTGAAAGAATAAGTACCAGGCTTTAAAAAGAGGCTTCCTCAAAGCAGTGCTCCAGCATGGCACAGTCTAATGAATGAAACAAGAAAAGCAAAAACAAGCGGTGGTGGTGGGGGCGGATTATCAATCAGCATGATGAATTGATTAAGATACCAGCACCTTAAATATAAATCATTGAAGCCATACCTAACCTGACATTTAATCATTATATCTTCACTAATAGACTTCATAGCCTAGATTAATGCTTTGAATGAATTCTATACCTTGGTTAATTATAATGCTGTCCCACTTAGGAATGGATAACGTATTGAAATATGTTCACACATTCTATTTGTAAAAATACTTATCACCCATTAATGCCATCACCTATATTTAAATTGTTCATATATGTTAGCTAATTCTCTACCTTAGTTTACCATAATTTAGTCTTACCTTAATTGATAATGTATTATACCATATCCAAACATTCTACTACTTGTATCAATGCAATGGAATAATTCCCTACCTTGTTAATTATCATTTATTTTCACCTTAGTGGTAGATAATATACTGGATCATATGCAAACATCCTGCTATTTGTGAAAATGCATATCTTTCATTGATGTTAGCACCTTAAATTTAAATAGTCCCTATATGTTAACTATACCTAACTTTACACTTAATTATTAAGCTTACACTAATAAAATTTAACCTTGATGAATACAAATGTATAATGCCCTACCTTCGTTAATCATAATTTGGTTTCATTTTAGTAATAGATAATGTATTAGACCAAATGTAGACATTCTATTTGTAAAATACTTGTGTTCCAGTCTATCGTATCTAATGCCTGACCCTTTTTTTACATATTATTGAAGCTGCTGCCCTATAATGATTTCATGATTCTGTAATTCTACACCTTCACACTTCTATGTACTCCTGTTTACATCTATCTTAGACATTATTTCCTTTTTATTACTATACATAATTCATTAAATCTGCTCTTGTAATCAAGATTAGCTGATTCAATCTAATTGAAGTGTTTACTTTATAGCATTTATATCCATACACTTATATATGAACCAGTATGCATGCTTGTTCTATTAATATATGTATATCTATATTGTACCTAAATGTATAGCTGTGAGTATATATGCATGCGGATATGCATCTTTATTCTGATACATACATATATATATATATATATGAGGTGTAGTCAAAAAGTGTCTGACCTTGATTTTTTTTGCACAAAATAATAATGTGTGAGCAAAATCTTCATGGGTATTAAGTGGTCACATCCTTTCTGAGCATGTGCAAAAATTTTCATGTCTGTAGGTTGCCCGCAGTGGCGCTTTGAGTACAGACGTAAAGAGTGTGCTGTGCGATTTTTCTTTTTGAGTCAAGATGACCGAGTGCATTGAGCAAAGATACTGTATCAAACACTGCCAAAAACTTGGTGATACGCAAGCCCAGCCTACCAAGAAGATTCAGAAGGCCTTTGGAGATGATGCTATGGGAAAGACACAAATAAAGGGGTGGTACAACCAGTTCAAAGGCCGCACCTCAGTGGACAGTGAGCCACGTTGTGGCCAGACAATTAACAAAGAATACTATCTAGAGGTTCTTCGTTGCCTTTGTGAAGGTGTGTGGTGAAAATGACCCAACCTGTGGGTAGCAAAGAACTGGCAACTCCACCATGACAATGCATTTGCCCATGTTGTCCAAGCCTCCATCATCAAGCAAAACACACCACTTGTTCGTCAGGCTTCCTGTTCCCCAGACTTGGCTCTGTGTGACTTTTGGTTATTCCCAAAGCTCAAAAAACACTCAAAGGGAGGTTTGAGTCAACAAAGGGCATTAAGCAAAATTCAATGGTACAGCTTTATAGTATCCCCAGAATTGATTTCCAGAAACGTTGCCAGCAATGGCAGGAATGCTGGCAGAAGTGTGTAGACTCCCAAGGCGAATACTTTCAAGGAGACTAAATCAAAATGGCGAGTTTTTTAACATTACTTGTTTTTTGGCCAAAGGTCAGATACTTTTTGACTACATCTCGTATATACCCCACTGTCTATTTATTTGTATGGACGTATATTTAAATTTGTATATTAAATAGGTAGGTGTGTATACATTTATATATGGTCTTTGTGTTTGTGTATGTCCATCTATGTGTGCATGAGTATTAAGTGGTCATCCTTCCTGCGCATGTATATATGCATATATATGTATTTATATGTATTTGTTTATGTGTTTATGTCTATATGTTGTGTATATAGATGTATATAGATATAGATGTGTTTATATGCATATTTGTGTGCATGAGTGAGTGTGCAGCTGAAGGTTCCTACATAGGTATCTATCTACTATTGTTTGGAAACAGGTGAGGGTTTGTGACAAGAAGGGTGTCTAACCATAAAAAATCTGCCTTGATAAACTGTGTCCAATCCATGCAAGTATGCAAAAGTGGACACTTAAATGATGATGATGATGATGATGATTCTCTGATTACCTCAGTTACTTTATCCATCTCTCTCTAAACAATATGCCTACCTTGACCACAGCCAAAATATTCTCCGACAGAAAATTTTTTGTGCCCATGTTGCTTGCCTAGGAGACATCTGGTTGAGGTACCCTGCAACGTTGCCTCTCAGAGGCACATGTTTACTTGCTTCTAGTCTAGCATCTCTTAGCAATTGCCCCCACATTTACTCTTCCTCACACCTACGTAGATTATTGCATCTGTGCATTTGTGAGGTTTTCTACCTGTTGGAAAGCGACAAGACACCTATGTCTATGTATGTACAGATGAATATACATATATGTATATATAAATATATATATCTATATATTTGTGTGTGTTATTTATGTATGTACCTACCTACCTACCTACCTACCTAAATACCCCCTCCCACACATATGCACACACACACACACATACACACACACATACACATACACACTCACAGATAGACATAGTCTTTTCTTTCTCCAGGCAATATAAATATGAATGAACAAAATAAGAGTTGACAGCTACTTATTGGGCATTTGAAAACGAGTTATAAAATTATCTACTGGATGCTTGAATGAAAATCTTCAGGATCTACTTTGCTGTCTATTTTCTCTGTGTCCTCTTTTATTACCATCCGGAACACCCCCTCATCATCATGGTCACCATCATCATCACCACCACCACCACCACCACCACCACCACCACCACCACCATCATCATCATCATCATCATCATCATCAGCAGCAGCAGCAGCAGCATTCAGCACTCAGCACTCATCTCCACTGCTGCTGATGACTGGACTTAGTTAAGATATATTACATCGTGCTGTACCAGTTTCAGAAGATATAATTATATTCGTATTTCTTTACTCGTTGCTTTTACCTTAAGTAATCAGTGATTGCATGAGTGTTTCCATTTGTGTTCTGGATTGTCCTACGTGTGTCCTACTTTGATATTGGCATCTTGATTCTTGGTTGCAGCTTTTATACCAGCTTCACCATTCCCCACCCCATGGCATGGCAATAAATCATTATTCAATGACGTTGGGAATACACCAAGATTTTGTGATTATCTGAGGAGACAAGAGATCTAAAATTTAACTTCATCTAATGAGATTGTATACTGTAAATTTATCTACATGCATGCTTTATATATATATATATATATATATATATAGATAGATAGATAGGTAGGTAGGTAGGTACAGGAATACCCGTGTTAAGATTAAGCTGCAAGTATTGCTATGTGGTAAAGTTGATTGCTCTGTAAACAAATACTTTTGGGTTTGTTCCCAGTATTTGACTTAAGTATCGTCTCCTATAGCCATGTCCTGGATATGATTTTAAAGTGCATCCAATATGTGGGCCTTGTTCAGGAGTTCTGGGTTCTCTTATCTGAAGTGTGTGGAATCACCTTTTGGCCACAATTGTTCTCAGGTCTTCTCTGATCCAGAGGAGTAGCACCTGTCAGGGTCCCAGTTATGGGTTAATTAGCATGTTAGGGCTTACCTACTTATGCATGTGATAACTGGATTTGATAGACTCTGTGGAGGAAACCTTTATGGTTCAACAGAGAGGAGGACAGTTGCAGCAACACATTGTGGAGTGCAGAGAGCAAGACGAGGCAATTAAGACATTTTAGTTATCTACTGCATCTGTTTCCATCCTCAGTTGTCTTGACCTGGTCTTGCCACTGGACTGAAGATGACCACGGATGAGAGAGTGAGGTTGATGGTATGCAACTTTTCTTCACTTTAAACAAAGTTACCATGCAAATCATCTAGTCATCTCTATAGATGACTAGATGATCCCCTTTGCTCTGACAAATGAACATGCAATAGTACTATAACCATAAATCGGCTGGTGCTTTCTAAGTGAAATTTGGTAGACAGTAACTGTATGGAAGGCTGTTAAGTGTGTGTGAAAACTAGCTCTTGTAATCCCTAATGGCTGGAGGACATCCCCCACTGTTTTTTTAACATAACATGTAGTTACAGTATGATACATTTAACTGAGATTTTATTAAATTGTTGGAAATGATGGCTCTGATTAAAGAAAACTCTATGTATTCTGATTATTGAAACTGCTGTAATAATTTCTGGTGTTTTGTTCTTTTTCAGATGTATTGCCTTATATGGCATTTAGAACTCTGCAGTTTATTTTCTGAAGAAGAGATCCTCACATTACTTGTATCTGCAATATGTCATGATTTAGAACATTCTGGTTTTAACAATATTTACCATGTAAGTAATTTGTTAGCCAGCTTTTCTGAAATGGTAAAATATGAGCTATAAGCTCTCTCTCTCTCTCTCTCTCTCTCTCTCTCTCTCTCTCTCTCTTCTCTCTCTCTCTCTCTCTCTCTCTCTCTTTCTCTCTTCTCTCTCTCTCTCTCTCTCTCTCTCTCTCTCTCTCTCTCTCTTTCTCTCTCTCTCTCTCTCTCTCTCATAAAGTTTTTGCAAATGAATGTCTAGTTGGTTTGTATGCATTTGGATATTTTCTCCACAAACTTATCAAAATGACTGTTGTTCTTGTTTAATATTATCTGGTCTGTCTTTTCATTTTAAAGATCATTGACTGTAATTCAAGAAAGATTTAGCTAAAGAGAGATTTAGCAGTCTCTTATTGGCTACTTGTTGAAAAACATGCAATTCTACTTGTAAAACTGAATGATAAGAGGCTTCAGGGAATTTTGATGTCTACTCTGCAAGGTGGTTGATGTTAGAAAGGGTATCTAGCTGTAAAAACCCTGACAAAACAGACAGTGAAGGCTGGTTCAGTCTTCTGCTTAGCCAACCCCTGTCAAACCATCCAACCCATGATGATGATGATGACGACGACGATGAAGAACAACAACCTCTTCAGTTGAAGTTATTTTAGATGAAATGGTTTATCCTGCTCAAGAACGCATTAAAACAGCAGCTAGATGTTATTTCTTTAGCTGTGACATAGCATGGTGCTTTAAGCTATACAGCTTGAAGGAAAATGGACTGGGAGGAAGGTGATGGAAAATTTGAGGTTGGTTGGTGGCTGGGAAGGTTGGATGGGAGGGTAAGAGATTGTGTCTGTTGCTGTGTATCTAGAGCCATATTAACTGATGGTTTGACTAGTGGAAAACCTTGTTTAAAAATTGAAAACATTAGGAGTGGTTAAGAGAAGCTACAGAAACATTTTTATCAAATTCTTTCATCTCTGAACTTATCAACTGGGAGAAATGCCTTTCCAGTTTTCGTTTTGAGCAAATAAGTTGTTTTGTACATATATACATAGACATGCACATAAAAACAATAATGAAGCATGCACACACACCCACACACACTTGTTTTTGTGCTAAAGTGGCATGCACTCTCCCTCTACATAAGAGCAAGTTTATCCAAGCATGCACCCACACACACACACATATATATATATATAACCCATGCTAGCATGGAAAGCGGACGTTAAACGATGATGATGATGATGATGATGATATACACACATACACACAGACACACACAAATTCTCATATTCACAAACTCTTTACATACACACACATATACATAAGTGCATACATACATATCATATACACATACATGTATATGTATGTATATTTAAAGATGTGTTCCTCTCTCCACTTCAGGTGAATGCCCATACCATTTTGGCACGAACTTATAATGACAGGTCACCTTTGGAGAACCATCACTGTGATGTGGCATTCCGAATATTAGAGAAAACTGACTTACTGAAGAACCTGTCTCCACAACAGTACACTGTTGTCCGCCAAGGTATCATTAGGTAAGACACTGCTTTGTTTTGTTTCTCCACTTTAGCGTTGGTGTTGTTTCAATTCTAGTTCAGCTCTGAAAGTGCAAACTCAATCATGACATTTCCATCTTATTTCTGTAAATTGTCTTGGATTACATTCTTTCAATATGGTAGAAAATGACATGGAAATAAGAAAAAATTGGCTGCTGTTCCCATTGTAGATTGAGTGACTATATAGGGCTTCTCAAGTTGGTTTACTATCGTTACTGTTGCTGCAGTTGTGGTTGAAATTGTTGATATTGCTGTTGTTAGGAGTGCAGTGGAGTGGCCAAAACAGTTGGGTACAGAAACAGTAAAATCTTATAGTATTTAGTTTTATGCATCTAGACTCATAACTTCAAATTCAGCTGGATTCAACTGTATTGGATCAGTAAAATTACTTGGCATTGACTGGAATTAACTTCAGTTAAATCAGTTATGTCCCCCTCTGTACCAATGCATTGGTGTTAGTGAAAGGGTTTTCATTATTGCTGATGTTGTTGTTCTGTACTTTAGCCCTTGGTCAGCCCTGATGCCTTTTTTTAACTACACAGCCATGCCAACATCTGCAATGTCGTGCATATATATAAATTGTGAAACCTGTTATCTGCTCATGAAATATTGTTTTCAAGGAAATATACTCCACGTTTCAATTGTACTGAGTTCTTTATTTGTAGTGTTGATTGCCTAATCATATGATTAAGTATATTTAATATACTTACATACATAGACACATTCACACATACACATATATTTATATCTATTAATCCGGTAATGTGCCTACCTACCCACTTGTCTGCCTTGGTGTATGTTTGTGTGATTATGTATGTACATAAGTAATGAACTGAAAAAATTGGTGCTCAATACCAGAAATGTGGACAAACAATTGTTTTTAATAGAATTGTAGCTACATTTAAGGTCCCTAAGGTTTCCTGTTGACAGGGATCATCTTTTTTGCACATAAGTGCTGATTCTGTATTCCGCCAGGAACAAATTGAAGTAATCATGATTTTAGACTGGTGCTGTATTAGTGTTTTACTATAATATTCATGTGTCTAAATGTTTTGGAGTATTCTAATGTTTAAATCTAATTGAGCAGACCTGTGATCAAAGCTGTTCCAGCTGTAAACATCCCATCTTCTTTTGGTGTATAATGTTCCTAAGATTATATGAGTCATCCTTTCTGGGGTTTTTTAAAGAAGCTAGGGTATGACTTGAAGGAGATTTGTCTATTATTTTTGCAGATCAAATGTAGTGGTTCTGTTGTTTGATTGTACATGTAAATATTTATATTACTGAGAAAATATATTAATTTGATTTCTCATGTCGGCTTTGATTCTGCATACCTATTGTCAAAAGAATTTCATTCATGATTGCTCTGTCTTTGTTTTCATGCATAGCATATCTAGGAGTACATTATCCAATATATCCTTCTTGTGTGACTTGAATGAAATTTAGCTACTATTACTAACAGGTTAAAAAGAGCTTGTGTCTGTTGTTGTTCTTATTGACCATGTTGCTGTTACTGCTGTTTTTGCAGTTGTTTTCAGGCATAGTATATTTAAGAGTGTGGAGGCGCAATGGCCCAGTGGTTAGGGCAGTGAACTTGCGGTCATAGGATCGCGGTTTCGATTCCCAGACCGGGCATTGTGAGTGTTTATTGAGTGAAAACACCTAAAGCTCCACGAGGCTCCAGCAGGGGATGGTGGCGAACCCTGCTGTACTCTTTCACCACAACTTTCTGTCACTCTTACTTCCTGTTTCTGTTGTGCCTGTAATTCAAAGGGTCAGCCTTGTCACACTGTGTCACGCTGAATCTCCCTGAGAACTACGTTAAGGGTACACGTGTCTGTGGAATGCTCAGCCACTTGCACGTTAATTTCATGAGCAGGCTGTTCCGTTGATCAGATTAACTGGAACTCTCGATGTTGTAAGCGACGGAGTGCCAACAACAACATATTTAGGAGTATCTTATCCCATATATTCTTATTTTTTAAAGACATTATTGTGTGACTAGATTTGGCTGCTATTACTAACAAGTCAAAAGGAGCTTGTTACTGTTGCTGTTTTTGTTGTCATAGACCATACTGTTGTTATTTTCTTTCTTTTACCATGATGACAACTTTCTCCGTCATTAGTTACTATTTTCCTAATCACCTTAATCTCCGAGATTGTAATTAATGTGGTAATTAATGATGAGTCATTGATGAGATGAGATGAGATTGTTTTATCCAATTATTCTACAATGTCACTATACCATTATTCCATTATATCATTCCTTTAATCCTTCGTCACACATTCAGATTAACAAGTGGGTTGAAAGCTAATATTATTGTTTCCGTCATTGTAATAACGTCTTATGTTTTTAATGCTAAGATTACCTGCCATTAAATATGGAATCAGAGCCAAGTCTTCTCCAAAGACGGTGTACAATTAGGATTAGAAAACTTCACTGTAGTGTTACTACTACGTATAGGACCCAAGACAATCTGGTCACTTGACATGCTAGAAATAGCAGTCAAATCACACTCATATCACACCCTGCAATATTAGTGATACTCATAATCTGGTCAGACTCATTTCTAAAAAGATGGGATGGTTATGCATGGAATGTCTTTTATCATATGCCTGTTTGATCAGGATTAACTTGCTGCTAGATACCAGTTACACATGAACATGTGGGCATTTGCTATTACATTGCTCTCCTCCTCCTCTTCCCCTTCCTCTTCCTCCTCCTCTCCCTCTTCATCTTCCCCCTCTTCATCTTCCACCTCCACTTCCTCCTCCTCCTCCTCTCCCTCTTCATCTTCCTCCTCTTCCACCTCCACTTCCTCCTCTTCCACCTCCACTTCCTCCTCCTCTCCCTCTTCATCCTCCCCTCTTCATCTTCCCCCTCTTCATCTTCCTCCTCCTCCTCATCATCACAAGTCTCCCAACATAATTGCCATTATTATTATTGTTGTTGTTTGGCCCCAGGCAGATCTAGGATCAAAGGCAATCTAGCCAAAACCATCTTATAAGAACATGTTGGACTACATTATCTAACATATCCTGTCCTTATGTAAGATAGCAAGCAGGATGTAAACTGAAAGAGACATGACTGTTATTTCTATCAGATCAAGCAACTGCATGGATTCTCACTCACTGGTTCCTAAATGTTATTGTTATTGTTGTTTTGAGGCACCATTAGATTGGCAGAAATTAGGTGTCAGATTAACGTGCTGTTCACTTACATTTCTTTACATAAACTTAGTAAAAATCCTGCCAAAATTTGATAAAATGTATCTATTATGTCCATCTCTTGAACATTCTCTACTCCAATACCAGTAATATAATATAGTAGATACAACCTTCTATACATTCTCTTCTCATTGCTGTTGTTGTTATTATTATTAAAGCAGCAAGCTAGCAGAATCAGTGGCATGTCAGACAAAACGCATAGTGGCATTTCTTCTAACTCTTTAGCTTCTGAGTTCAAACTCCACTGAGGTCAGCTTTGCCTTTCATTTTTTCCATGGGATCAATGAAATAAGCCCCAGTTGAGCACTGAGGTCAATGTAAACTTGCTGGCCTTGTGCCAAAATCTGATGGAATTATTATTATTATTATTATTGCTGTGAAGGTGGAAAGCTGGTAGAATTGTTAGCAGGCCGGACGATAGATATGCTTAGCAGTATTTCTCCTGTCATTACATTCTGAGTTCAAATTCCACCGAGGTCAACTTTGCCTTTCATCCTTTGGGGGGTTGATAAATTAAGTACCAGTGAAACACTGGGGTCAATGTAATCACCTAGTCCCCTCCCCCATGTTTCTGGGTTTGTGCCTATAGTGGAAAGGATTATTATTATTATTAAGGCAGCAAGCTTGGCACAATCGTTAGCACATCAGACAAAATGCTTAGCATCATTTCATCCACCTTTACATTCTGAGTTCAAATTCTACCATGGTTGACTTTGCCTTTCATCCTTTTGGGGTCACATGCTGGACAAAATGCTTAGCAGCATTTCATCTGTCTTTATGTTCTGAGTCCAAATGCTGTCAAGGTCGATTTTGCCTTTTATCCTTTCAGGGTTGAGGAAATAATTACTGGTTGAACACTGTGGTTGATGTAATTGACTTACCCAGCCTCCAAAAATCAGGCCTTGTGCCTTTAATAGAAAGGATGATTATTATTATTATTATTATTATTATTATTATTATTATTATTATTATTATTATTATTATAAGGCAATGAGCTGGCAAAATCGTTAGCACACTTGATAAAATGCTTAGTGACATTTCATGTCTTTACATCCTGAGTTCAAATCCCCTGAGATTGACTTTGCCTTTCATCCCTTCAGGGTCAATGAAATAAGTATCGGTCAAGCACTGGGTTTAAAGTAATCAACCAACTTCTACAATTGTTATTATCAGGCAGTAAGCCGGCAGAACCGTTGGAGCATCAGAACTATTGCGTTGCAGCATTTGTTCTATCTCCAAGTTTTGAGTTCAGATCCCATCCAGGTGAAATTTGCCCTTCATCCCTCCAGGGTTGATGAATTAAAACACTAGTCAAGTATTTAGTTATGTCCCTTTATTGGAGCTGGCCTTTCAGCTATCCAGACTTGATAAACTGAGTCTCAATATAATTACTGAAATTGATCCAGTAGATTTTATGATCCTACACTGCACAAATTTGTGACTTGTACCTTGTGTTACAAATAAAAGTTTGTACAGTCAGTTGTAGCCAAAGGATGAGTATGTATGAAATAGAATACCACCTTTAAATAATTGTAGAATTAACCAATTGAAACACACTGCTAAACATGAAGTTGAGAATCTGGATGATCAGTTCTGCACTTGTAAAACTTATAGATGGATTTGTATGTAGTTAAGCTTTTACTTGATTTAATTTCAAGTTTACAGTTGTGGCTAAAAATTTGGGAACATAGGTCTGAAGATTAGAATTTTTATATCAAATGCCCAAAGTTATATTTGAATTGAATTGTACTTGGGCACAACAACTTGAAATTTTAAAAAGATGTTCCAAACTTATGGCCATGACTGTATTTTTGTACAGGAATTAAGCATGCTTTATAAATATTTTTGGTCATTCTTTTTAGGTGTATTTTAAGTACAGACATGGCTAAACATAATAACATCTTACATGATTTTGAAGTAGCTTTGGTCAAATTTGATGTAGACAAGAAAGAACATCGTATGCAGGTAAGTTTAAGAAATATTATGTCTAACGTGTGTGAGTGAGAGAGAGAGAGAGAGAAACAGACAGACAAATACTGAAAGACAGACAGAGATATTGGTGAACTGGTGTATGCTGGATTGATAGAACGAAAAAGGCTATAACAGATATACATACATCCTTTTAGTAGTTTTATGCCTGCAAATTTATCAATATTTGTACAAATTAAAGATTTTCATTTGTTTGAAATCGTCTCCATATTTTATCTTGTTTACAGTTTAATGTAAAATCAGTGGAAAAGAAGTTGGCTAAAATCTAATTATAATCTTTGGATTAATCTCCCTTCTACTCCTCTTTCTGTGAGACCAATGTTAACCCTAATCAATTTAAAATAAATCCTATGACATCAATTGTATAGTAATTGATTTCTGAAATTAATTATTGACCTGCGATTAACACCAAAGTTTTCTCTAATGGCAATAGAATTTTCTATTGTTTCTGCGAACCTTCACTGCTCAACTATTAGGTGACTCAAACCTGAAGCATTCTGTGCCTTGCCTGAACACCAGTCCAAGTGCCTGTGACCAGAACATCTTTCCTCATCCAACCATTGGCATTCCTATGTTCTTATGTATTTATTTATTTATTTATTTCATTGCCACCTCTCCCTTGCTACCACTCTCTCACTCCTATCATTGTTTCTCCAGTTATACTCATACTCTTCCTACTTTCACCTAGATTCTTTCTCTGTCAACATTTTCTCTTCCATTCATCTTCACAGTCATGTTTGCCTTGGATGAACAGAGACAATGTAGAGTAGAGAATAGCTTTTAGTCCAGCAGGAGTCAATGCAGCTTTTATCATGTTGCCATGGTCGAATACTCCCAGTAGACACTGTAAAGTGATGAGCAAACAAATGGTGACAAATCAAGATAGAGAAGAGTTGTTAAATTTGTTGAAGAAGTGATGCCATCTATAGCATCACTTCTTCAATTTTACTTTGATGAATATTATTATGGTCACCATCATTGTCTTCATTTTTATGTAATCTTTTCATGCTGGTATAGGTTGAACAGATTGTTACAGTCTGAATCAGGTCTTATTTGGAGTTACTGCCCTTATAGATTGGTTGGTGAGTGGAGGTACTATGGCCCAGTGGTTAGGGCAGCGGACTCGCGGTCATAGGATCGCAGTTTCGATTCCCAGACCGGGCGTTGTGAGTGTTTATTGAGCGAAAACACCTAAAGCTCCACGAGGCTCCGGCAGGGGATGGTGGCGAACCCTGCTGTACTCTTTCACCACAACTTTCTCTCACTCTTACTTCCTGTTTCTGTTGTGCCTGTAATTCAAAGGGTCAGCCTTGTCACACTGTGTCACGTTGAATATCCCTGAGAACTACGTTAAGGGTACTCGTGTCTGTGGAGTGCTCAGCCACTTGCACATTAATTTCATGAGCAGGCTGTTCCGTTGATAGGATCAACTGGAACCCTCGACATCGTAAGCAACGGAGTGCCAACAACAAAAGATTGGTTGGTGCAATGACTTGCTTAAGTGTTAAATTTTTTGATATAATTTTAACTGCTTTATACTTTTCCTGATGCCAACCACTTTGCAGAGTATACTGGGTGCATTTTGAAGTGGCACCAGCACAGTAACTGTGCCATGTCCTCTCTAACTTGAGCCACCACTATTTGTTTGCTAATTGCTTTTGGATATTTACTGAGAGTATTTGATCATGATAACATGACAGAAGTTGTGCTGACTCCTGCTGGACTAAAAACTATTCTCTACTCTACATTGTCTCTGTTCATCCAAGGCAAACATGACTGTGAAGATGAATGGAAGGAAAAATGAAATGTTGACAGAGAAAGAACCTGGGTGAAAGTAGGAAGAGTATGGGTAAAGCTGGAGAAACAGTGATAGAAGAGAGAGAGCAATGGAAGAAAGACAGTGATAGGCAGCTACGTATAAGTTATTGGAAAGGAGATTGAATGGAAAAACTATTTACATTATTTACATTTGATGGATATTTGTCCTCATCTTGTTTGTTGTTAACACAACGTTTTGGCTGATATACCCTTCAGCCTTCATCAGGTGTCCTGGGGACATATGGCATAGTGGTTAAGAGCATGGTCTACTAACCCCGAGATTCCAAGTTCGATTTTAGGCAGTGATCTGAATAATAATAATAACAATAATAATAATAATAATAATAATAATAATAATAATAATAATAATAACATTGAAAAATACCTTAGGAATGAGAACCCAGGTTCAAAATTTCCCCAAGATACCTGATGAAGGCTGGAGGGTATATCAGCCGAAACACGTTAACAACACACAAGATGAGGACAAATATCCATCAAATGTAAATACTGTACATAATTCCTCATCTCTTAAATATAGAATTGTAGAAAAACTTTATCGTCTTTTGATAATAATAATAAATGCTTGTGATGTTCATAATAACTATTGAATGGCAACGTGCTTAACAATCTTGCTTTGCAGCCATGCAGTTTAACAGGCAGTCCCACTGCATGGTCATCTGGGCAAGAATCATCTGCTATATCCCCTGGCTGGCCAATACCTTGTGAATAAATTTGGTTGACAAAATTTCTGTGGAAGCCTCTGTGTGTGTGTGTGTGTGTATACACTCGTGTTTGTCCCTCACTCCATTGCTTAGCAACTGGTGTTCATTTATCTACATCCTCATAATTTAGCATTTCAGCAACAGGACTTGATAGATGAAGTATCAAACTTAAAATAAATACTGTAGACACTTTGTTTCATTAAACACTGGAAGGCAGTGTTCTAACATGGTGGCAATCTAATGACTGAAACATTTAAATGAATAAAATAATTAAATTTTAATATTTTATGGAGGATCTTTTTTGAAACCTTAGAACACTTTTTTTCATCTCATGGCAAACACAATTATTCCATTCTGTTGACATTATTGGAAAGATATTCACCATTTCCAACCACATTTATTTTCATCACTTTGCTGTTTTTACTTACATTTTACTGACAGAAAACAACATTATTATACGAAACTACCATTTTATTTTGTAGTATGTGAATTTAGCTAAATTCATATGCTGTTGGTATATGGGGACACTGGTGATTCATGAATGTTCTTTGCCTGAGTGTGAAAGGAATAAAATATTTCAACATTAAAAAAAAGAATTAAAGAAATTAAAATTCCCACTCTCTCAGACAAAGGACCAGTACCAACTGTTCAAATTTCTCTTCTCTTCACCAACAACACTGCATAATTTTTCCTACTGCAGACCACCACCAGTTACCTATATCTGTTTTTTCTCACACTTTGTTGTTAATTTGTTGGGGGCTTTTTTTTTTGCTTTTGATTTTTGATTTTATTAAAATGTAACAAATTTTATTTTCTTCCGCATATTTTTTAGTTGATGTCAGTGCTTATAAAAGTTGCAGATATTTCAAATGAACTCCGACCTCCTACTGTTGCTGAGCCATGGTTGGACTGTCTGTTGAATGAGTTCTTTGCACAGGTCTGTTATTAAATTGTAGATTATTTTATAATACAGCTGTTGTTGTTGTCCTTGTTGTTAAACCCCAAGTAAGCTTTGATCTCCCAAAACCCATGCTGAAAACTGTCTCAGTTGTGACCATCCCATATTTTTACATACTGTATTTGGAATTATATTATCAATGTGCTTCCCTAGACAGTTGAGTGTGATTTGAGGAATATTTGGTTGCTATTTTTAGCAAGTAAGTGACTGCATAGAAGCTTCTTCATTAGTTCACATAGAAATTCCTTCATTAGATTATGTTGAAACTTTCTTTGTTAGCTCACACAGAAACTCTCATTAGTTTACATTGGGACTTCCTCATCAGTGCATATAGAGACTACCTCATTAGCCCATGTGGAGAAGCCTTGTTAGCTCATACAAAGACCTTATTAGCTCTCAGAAAAATTGGCTCATCCACTCACCCTCTCCAATTCCTGATCCACTTCATTATACACACCATGCTGTAACTTGGTTATATGGCTTCTGCTCCTTCCCTGTGACATCTTCACCGTCTTTTCACTCTCCACTAAGGTAACCATATTTTTCCTGTAATGAAAGACACCTTTTCTGTCCCTCAATACTTCTCCCTGCCCTCAGTTGAGGGGTCTTGTCCTGAAAGTTACTTGGTGACCTCACTGCTGCTAGTCCCACATAAAAAGCATCCAGTACATTCTGTAAAGTGCTTGGCAGAAGGAAGGGCATCCAGCCATAAAAACCATACCAAAGCAGACAGCAGATTTTGGTGCAGTCTTCTAGTTTGCTAGTTCCTGTCAAACTGGCCAAGCTATGCCAGCATGGAAAATGGACATTGGGGGATGATAGTGATGTTGATATTGATCTGTAGCTGTTATTACTGTTTCTACTGTTGATGTTGTAGCAAGCAGCCCCCTTGTCATATGTCAGAGGCTGACATCTCTGTGACTTTACATTGGAATTGATAGTAACATTTACACATGCTATTATTGTTGTTATATAGCACCATCCTCCTCATCATCTGCTCAAGCTTGCTCAAATTTTTAACCCATGCATGCCATCCATCTCAGTCCTACATTATTTGAGGGAGGTCTTTAGCAAGGCATCCAGTGTCTCTTGTGAGTTGGTCAATATGTGTTGTATTTGGACGACCTGCTTAAGTACAGCTATGCTTTGACATACATAGCAGAAGCTCACTTGCCAGTTCTTGTTTAGCTCACCAGCAATATCCTACAAAGCACAAATGCCTTTCCCTTATAATGGTGGAAATAGGCAGGTGATCTCCATACAGCTGTGTCTTAACAGAATGAGTTCTCCAAGACATGTTTCAGATTGCTCTTAACATTCGGGTCTAAGTTCCATCTAGCTTGGATTTTAGTTTTTGGTATGCATCCTGGCTGTTGCTCCATATCAGAGAAGACCCCATCAATTAATTTGATGATTTTGCATACTTCACTTCTGAGATAGCCTCAACTGGAAAAGATGTAAAAACTTGAATAGCCAAGCCTTCAACAAACTGAACGTTGTCTGGAAATCAAAACAGTCAGACAACTTAAAAAGGAATTTGTTCAGTGCAACAATAGAGTCAATTATTTTATGTAACACCAAGTCAGCCCTAATCGAATACATCTATGAACAGAAACATTTCAGTCATGACTATCTTATCTTATTTCTTTTTTGTTGGTTTTTAGACTCAAGCAACAACAATTGCAGCATGGAAGATGTTTGTAAGCCATTCAAGAACACACAAAAACCGTTAGTTTCACTTCAACATTTAAATTTCATTTGTGTCAAAATATTTTCGTCGCTTTGAAACCACGACCTGTTCACTGACAAAATTGCCTGGTTTTTGTGTGTTCTTGAGTGGCTTACAAACATCTTCCATGCTGCAATTGTTTTTGTTTCAGCACACGATCTTAGATCAAGTCACTTGCTATGCAAGTATGTCTCTGTATCTAAGACTGCTTCATGTAAGAATATGACCTTCCTTTTTAAAGACTGAAGAAGTGAGATTTAAGAAGATATGGCTGCTATTTCTAGCAGATCATACAACCACATAGGGGCCACCGTTCTGACAACTTATTTATTGTTGTTATATAATTAAAAAATTTTTTTATCATATAAAGTGTCCCATTGGGAAATCATAAGTTAAACATTTTGATATTTTTTTTTTATAAAAAAAAGTATGTTATCTGGTGTATTAACCGTTTAATGATTTCTGTTTTTATTTGACAGAGTGATACTGAGAAACTCGAAGGATTACCTGTGACTAGTTTCATGGATAGAGACACACATGTGAAATCTAAATCTCAGGTCCACTTCATAGCCAATGTATTGATCCCTTTAGTCAAGGCCCTCTGTCAGTGCTTCCCCAAGGCAATGGTATGTTCACGGATTTTGTTCTGTCAATGTGCAGCTCATTTTATTTTTCTTGCAGTTGGGCTGATTTGTTTGTAGTTTCTCAGTGTCATATCAGGCTGAGATGATCATTCTCATTGTTTTGTTGTTGACGTCACCATCATTCATTGTCATCAGCATCAACACCATCATCATTATTATCATTACCACCGTCATAGCCGTCACTATCAGCACCACCACCATCATTACCATCACTGTCATCATCATCACCTTTATCGTCATCGAAGAGAAAATGAAGTGTTGATCTCTTATTTGAGCTCTAAAGTATCTGCGTGTGGTTGTTGAAGTTGCTAGAGATAGCATCAAAGTGTCTCACAAATAACATTGGAAAATGTAGTCCTAGAAACAAGAAGGAAAGCTGGTTATGGCTTGTGAATACCTTTTGATCATGCATGTATTCCATTATAGCTAACTTGATGCTAAGCAACAACTGTCATCAACAGTGTCTGTATCAATGTAAGAACCATTATTATTGTAGAAGACTCCAGCACAGTTCTTTAAACCACCAAACTATACACAAATTTTCAGTCAATTTCCATACATTTAACATTTTGTCTTCATATAAATTTTGACATATTTTCCTCTTTCTCTTCATTTCTTTCAGAACTTATTAGCACCAGCTGAATCAGCTCTGAATTATTATGAAAACCAGTTTCAAGAATATGAACAGAATATGAAAAAGAATCCAACCAAGAAGACTCAGTCTTGAAAGTTCAAGTACATTGCCAAGGAAAACAATGGAATGGAACATATTTCAAACAAAGAACCAAGAGCTTGATTTTATCCTTCCAGCATCTGCTCTCAGTTTCTTGTAGCTTTCACCAAGAACTGATTGACTTGATGTGCTCAGACTGAGAGATGAGATCTCTACCATGTATTAGCAATGGTGAGCAGAAATCTCAGCACCCTGAGAGACAGTTGTCCTAAATATCAACGGTTGCCTGTAATATACGACAGTCAAAAACGTAAAGTTGTAAACAATCCCTTCTTATCTTGTATAACCATTTGTAAAAAAAACAGAAAAAACAAACAAACAAAGCTATGATCACTTCTCATCTCCATATTTGATTGATATGTTACTTGTATCTGTAGAAAGCCACATCTGTACACATAGGTTTTTGCATTTACTAGTTGTATTAGTGTTAGCAGATTTAATACAGGAGGTATTAAAAAGCTAACTAGAAACAATTATGTGTTGACGAAAAAACAATATTAGTCAAAGACTAATATTATTTTAATTCTTTCTGCAAGTTTGAGAATTTTGCATTTACTAGTTGACATTTCACAGACAAATTGATGTCTTTTAGTGTATTTATTCATATTTTTCTTTGTTTTTAATTAGTTTAATCAAACTTTTAACTTATTGTTTCCCATTTCAATTTTTGTTGTTTTTTTTTAAATAACTTTTATGAGTAATAAATGTCAAGTTGTTGACTTCTGAGAATGAATCGACAGCTCTAATTGACAGGTCATATATCCGACTACCAATAATTCCAAAAGTTCTCTCAAAGATGTAGAAAGCATGTAAAGTACTATGGTGTAGTTGTGATATCTTGCCTCATTTTACTGGATGGAATAAAAGGTCATGCGCTTATGAGTTCAAACCTAGATCTAAACATTGTCTCACTGTTTGGCACTTTGCTGAAAATAGATGTTGTTCTGACCTTGGGATTTGCATTGAACTTAGTTTTTCTGCATTGAGTCCTGTGCTCCAACAATTCTTATGCAAAGTCTAACGTTTCAGAATCATCTGACCATTCTAACATAGTAAAACAAGCTTTGCATGTGCCTGCATATGCACATATACATATATACATTTGAATATTATCATCATTTTATGTCCAATTTTCTTGCTAGCATGGGTTGGATGGTTTGCTCCAATTTCTTCGGTTGGATGTCCTTCCCTAGTGAGAGATAGTAGGGAATGTTGAGTAGATGTAGATACATGAATAGATAAAGTGGTATATGAAGGAAAGTTAAGATGGAAATGGATGATAGGAAGGGAAGAGAAAGCAAGTGTGAGAAGATTGAGAGAAAATCAGAATGATAAGGACAATAAGAAGGGAAAACAAGGAAGTTGAGTTGGAAGGAATGCAGTGCTACTCTGTTATATATGGGTGAGTAGAGCTGTGAGGAGGAGAGATAAGACGGTGATGAGGGGCCAGGCTTTTACTCTAAAGGTTGCATGTCCAAGAGAACATGGTGGCAGGAGAATCGGGGAGGGTGGGCAAAAGTTGCCAGCATGCAGACCCTCTTCATTCAAGAATCATGGTTTGGGCGGAAGGAGGGGTAGCAAGATATAGATGGTGAAGGGAGATATTCAATAGGTACAAACTAAGAATTTGCCTCTAAGTCATGTGTGTAATGACATGCTGAGTAGAGGTGATGAAAGGGCATAGAATAAGTACAGTGATGGTTATGGCATGTGAGGGTATATAATGGGTGGAGATGCATGCACTAAGCTTGTGCAGAATATCAGGTTTTCTGCCACAGCATACATCAACCAGTCAACATGGTCTTCAGTCATCCCTTTCTTCATATGTAATATCTTGAGATCATTTTACTGCATCCCAAGTCTTTCTCAGTCCCCTTCCTTCACAGGTACCACCTGCTTTGTGCACTTGGCACTTGCTTATGCAGTTGCTATCTTCCATTCACACCACAGTCTCATCTCTTGCTCACTCCAACTGATTCCTCTTATACTAAGTTTGTCTCTGTTAAGCTTTAGTGTTGATGCCATCGGTGCCAAAGTCATAGTATTTGGAGGAGAACAGACGGTTAGTATGTAATGTATTATTTAACGTAAGTCATAAGTAAGAAAAGTTGCTAAAAGACTAGCCTTACATGCTGGTAACACATTTCATGGAAGGGGTGACAAGCAAAACTCCTTAAACCACAGTGCAATTACATTTTTATCAATATTAGGAAACATATTTGGTAGAATCCTCCTTGATGGAATGGACAGTAAAACTGAAGATGAGAGGAAGTTGGTTGGGTATTAAATTTACTAGACACAAACAATGCCATTTCTTTTTCATAGTCAGATGCTGCTTATCACCCTTTCTGCATTGCCAGTCATCACTTCCTCTCCTCTGAGCCACTTCTATTGACATTCATCTCTCATTCTTTCACCCTCCCCAACTCATATTTACTATTTACCACCCACTCCCTCTCTTATTCACTATTCACTACATTCACTCCTGCCCCTTTTCTAAACAGCTCTCATTTTCTCAGCGTTTTTGTAATCTTCACCTACCCATGTTTCCTAATCTTCTGTGACCACACTTTCTTCTGGTCATCTTCCTGCACCTTGAAAATATGCTGACACCTCCTCACCACCATCTTTAACTTTCTTTCCAGCTCCACCCCATTTACTCCTACTCACCTATATATAATGTGGGGTAGCTATGGATCTTCTCCTCAACTGCAAACCTGCTTCAACCCTTTCTACCATACAATTCCTCAGCACTTCACATAAAGCCACCTCCTCCCTCCCTACTATTTTCCCCTCAGTCAAAGGGTTCTTTAGTTTTGTGAGTTACAAGGCAACCTCACTTGTGCTAGTACTGTGAAGAAAAATTCCTAGTGGTTGGCATTAGGAAGGGCATCCAATATAAAAATCATGACAAACTTGAGACGCTGGAGTGAGATGTGGTTTTCTGACCCAAAGAATCCTGTTGAACTCTCCAACCCATGCCAGCATGCAAAGTGAACATGAAATGATGATGACAACTGTAAAGCAAAAAAAAATACCAATTCCTCTTTCACTTGCACTTCAGCTTTTAACACAGTCTGATGGAAAGCTATTTGAAAGATGAAGTCAACAGTAGGTATACAACGATATTGAGCTTGCTGTGGTCATGGTTGTTCAGTTGTGAATTGATTTTAAATACATTTAACTCTAAGATAAAGTTGCTTGCTATTCCCTACCGTTTTTATCATTCTGGAATTTTGTCATCAAACAGCTGAAAAATGTGGATGAAAGTCAAATCAAGGTAACCAAATCAAGGAAAAACTCTAATTGCATATTCAGGGTTAACATTTACCGTGTTAGTACAATACAGTGCACAGTAGTGGAGTGACCAAGTGAGACCATCTGGTCATCTATAAAATGCTTGTTCTTTGCCAGATGATCGTTCCAATACATTTTATTTCAGATGCAGAAAATAGACATCAAAAAAAAATTTCCAAAACCCTCTCCTCTTGTCAATTACAACTACTTAGTACTGCTACCATCAACAGGAATGGTAGATTTGGGGAGAATGTACAGATCCTACAATTAAAATATGTAGATGATGTATATAAGAAACAGAGATATAGGAAACGGCGAAATTCTTCATAAACAAGAAATACTAATTTTCTAGGAAGGGAACAGCATTAGAGTATTTGAAACGGGCATATTACTGACAGCAAAATGAACTGATAAAGAATGCCAAAATGTTATTAGGCACAGAAGTGGCTGTGTGGTAAGTAGCTTGCTTAACAACCACATGGTTCCGGGTTCAGTCCCACTGCATGGCACCTTGGGCAAGTGTCTTCTACTATAGCTTCAGGCCGACCAAAGCCCAAAGTGAGTGGATTTGGTAGACGGAAACTGAAAGAAGCTCATTGTATATATGTATATGTATGTATATATGTGTGTGTTTGTGTTTGTCCCCCCAACATCGCTTGACAACCGAAGCTGGTGTGTTTATGTCCCCGTAACCTAGCGGTTCAGAAAAAGAGACTGATTGAATAAGTACTAGGCTTACAAAGAATAAGTCCTGGGATCAATTTGCTCGACAAAAGGCGGTGCTCCAGCATGGCCGCAGTCAAATGACTGAAACAAGTAAAAGAGTAAAAGAGGATATGTAACAGAATAATTAAATTTATACTAGCTATAGGTGACATTACAGCAACTGTAATCTGTGCACTTGCATTTTAGTTAAGACTGACATGAAAAAAAGATTGTTTCTAATAATCCTTCTTATTGACAACCTCAGATGACAGTAACCTCAGTATTATGAGCAGTAGCTTTAATGGACATGTTGGGTAGCCCCATAATTGTTGGTTATACTATGGTTATAGTATATGGAATGAAGAGGAATCAAAGCTCTTGGATTCTGTAATACAAATGACTTAATGATATGTAACATCAACTTCGAGAAACTAGCCAGCCACCTGATCATCCACCAGCTAAACAGACTTCATAATCACCAGGAAACAGAATAGTAGATGGTTGTGAATACTTAGTCTTACCCTGATGAAGCATGTATCAGTCGATATAGAATAGCATTTAGTGATATTAGTTAAAGAACCAGAGACACTAAACAATCTGGGGAAAGAAGGTTTGCAAACTGAAAAATCTTTCAGCCAGCTTTAGGTTTAAAAAAGTACTAGGTGGGTGATCTTATTCTAAGGAGAAGGAGATAGAGACTTTATAAGAGACAACCAGGAGTTTCTGTGAGAGAACTTGTTGCAAGTCACAGATCAGATCTGTAGATGTAGCAATGTTTCAGTTAGATGAATGCTAAATAACAGGTCTAGAAACAGTTAATGGAAGTGGAGAGTAAAGAACAATATCAGGTAGCTAGAAGAGAAGTTTGATGACAGGTGTACTTAGTAAGAAGGGAAATGAAAAGCAAGAGGTTTGTCAATGTTATGTGATAGCACAAGGTGCTGTGAGAGAACTTGTGAGAGTTCTGTGAGAGAACTTGTTGCAAGTCACAGATCAGATCTGTAGATGAAGCAATGTTTCAGTTAGATGAATGCTAAATAACAGGTCTAGAAACAGTTAATGGAAGTGGAGAGTAAAGAACAATATCAGGTAGCTAGAAGAGAAGTTTGATGACAGGTGTACTTAGTAAGAAGGGAAATGAAAAGCAAGTGGTTTGTCAATGTTATGTGATAGCACAAGGTTTTCCAGTTTGCAAAATGCTGTGTTAGTACAAACTGGGACATAATTGGTTGAGATGTTGAGATGAGAGAGGCATACAGGTGCTTTTACAAGAGGTTATTGAATGAGGAGAATAGTTGAGAGATATATGGACTAAGTATGTTCACCAGAGGGATCAGCTTTTCAGATCAGCAGCTATACAATTGAAATAACTGTGAAGGACATGAAAGTAAGAAAACAAATGGATCATCTGCAATGGTTACTGTTAGGTTTAAAATATCCAAGAAAGTATGTTACATACTGCTTAATCAAGTTGTACAGAAAGGGGTTATTCCAAAAGACTGGAATAATGATATCATCAACTGTTGTAAGGGCAAAGGATCTTCTAGAATGAAGCAACTACAAAGGCATCATCTGATGGACCAAGTTATGAAAGTATCAAGGAACAACACAAAGGGGTGCTGAAAAGTCCCTGGCTTTAAGGATATCACGAAAGGCCTGGTTGGAGACCCAATCTTCCAAGTTCTTTGCAATAAGTGTGAATCTGAGAAGGAGATATGTTGAATAAAATCATGATTAACTGATCCGCCAGTATTTTCTTTTATTCAAAGTCAGGAACTTTTCAGCATCCCCTCATAGTTAAAATACAACAAATGAAGAAAATTAGTTCGAGATCAGTTCAGGGTTATACCAAAACAATAGGATCTCAGGTATGTTTTTCATGTCCTTGGCAGTTTTAAATCTTTTACATTAATTTCCTCCAAAAAATTTCTCTTCTGAATCGTAATTTTTTTTTATTCTCAATCAGTTTGTCTACAACTTTCACAAATACATGTTAAATTCAACAGAGTATTTCATATTGAAAATGTACAATTGTGCATTTGTACTTTATATTCTGCCTCAAGAAATTCAGTCTGACCTGTGGAAAAGTGGACAGTAGATGATGATGATGTTGATGATTCCTGTTATTAGATTCTCTGACCTGGTCTGTTTTTTCTTTCTCTTCATATCTTCTCTTTCTCTCAATTACAACTCATGTGAAAAGCAAACTGCACATCATATTTAATATTGTTGGCTTGCACTGTTAGCATTAACAGTTTTGCTTTAGGTAGTTGCTCATGCTGTTCTTTTTCATTCAAGTTTGTGTTCTTACTTTCACTTTCACTATACTTTTTCCTCTACACTAGTTATTAACAGATCCATGCTTCTTTGTCTTTCTTTCGGATCATTACCCTACATGACTATACTACTACAACATCTACAAACTCAAGATTTTGGAATTGCCTGCTATTTATTTCTTCACTGAATTCATGTGTAAGCTTTCCAATGCTTTTATAAGAGAATTCATGAATACACCAAGGAGAAGAGCTGCATCCTTGTCTTGGTCTTGATTCTATAATAAATTATTTTATCATGTTCTCTTTACTGCAACTCAATAAGATTTACATCTGTTAGAGATTAGGATACAAATCCATGATCCTTCCTAATGAATCTTGGGTCAAATGTCATGAACTCTGACTGCATATTATGATATGGAGTATAGGCTACTGGCTTCAGCTGTTGCACCAACTGAAATTTTATGCGTAATGACTATACCAAAGACTTTCTTGGAGGTTGATAAAAGTTGATACCAAAATGGATGTTTTTAATGTATTTGAAAACGATGCCAATCTTTCAACATGGCCATTATTTGTTATTTGTCTAACTATAACCAAGAGTTTCATTTTCAGTTTTTTGAAAACTAAAATTGTTTGACCATTATTTGATCCAGGTGTGTTTGTTACTAAGTCATAATAGTTTTTTTTTAATTACAGAAATAGTAATCTCATGTTTCACATGATAGAATTTTTGTTTTCTCCTAAAATTGTAGATTTCCAAACTACATAGTGGAGCCAAACATTTAGGAATTTCTATAAAGTTTTGAGAATTATTCTGAGAAATGTTCAATTCAATCCAATAACAGTTTCTAATATCAAGGTATTTCTCTTTAGCAGATCAATATTTGTTTCATGATTATTTGATTTTTTTTAATGTATCATAGTTCATTATCATCATCACATATGCTGGCATGGGTTGGGCAGAAATATTTTGGATTCATATAAAGCAAGATTGCTATGTATCTACTGTACAGCTAGAAACCTGTTCTTGTCCCTTCTATCATATTTTAGCTTCTTAGCACTTAGAATAAAGCCTTCCTCTTCTCAGTTGTTTTAGTTTTGCATGTTACATAATGACCTCAACAGAGCTGGTACCACAACAAAAGCATCCAGTAGTGGTTGGTATTAGGAAGGTTATCCAGCCATAGAAACTATGCCAAAGCTTCTATTGAAGCTTGGTACAGGCCTCTGATTCAGCAGATCCTGGGGAATAGTTCAATTCATAGCAGCATGGACAATAAATGATGATAATACTTTTGATAACTGTAGTTTTTATTTGCTGTATTATATCTTATTGTGATTGTTTACACACTTTACTTTGGTAATTATTTCATACTGCTAATCTCTGTTTCTGTGGAATTAATTTGGTTAAGATTAATCTTATTGAAATAGCTGAACGATGCTGGTCATTTTCCTACTTCTTAATTATGTATATTGACTTTAATTAAGATAATCCTAGAATCAGCAATTCTTCAATCTCTCTCTCTCTCTCTCAGTCACTTCAAAATTAGTGAATTATGTCAAATTATTTGCATAGGTCCAGTTGTCTTGTTTTAATTATCAGAACTTGTTACACACAAATAAAATCTGAGAGAGTTTGTCAACAAGTTTGATTGCTGTAAGGTAAAATATCTGACATTGTGAACGCCAGTATATAACTGACAAAATTCACATTATTTATTTATCAAGCCTGTAAATATATTTTCCACTGAAAACAGCAATCATAATTATTTGTTTCTGTCATAAACGATTATGTGTGACCAGTGGCCCGGGAACAAAATTTGCTTAGCGGGTGCAAACTCAGTTTCAAAATTTGGCACTACTGGAGAAGTGTGGATCCGAGTTCTGGGAGTATGCATGTCACAAATTTGCGCATGTGCCCGTGTTAGTCATAAGTAGTCAAATTTAGCACACAGGTAAAAAACGAGACGCTCGCTACTTGCTGTAAATGGAGGGTGGGTTATCCATCTAATACAAGAAGAAAATTGCAGATTAATTGAATAAAAACATGAAAAATAACAAAATGACATTTCATTGAAAAGTAAACCATTCTGAAAGATAGTTCAGAATGTTTTCAAAACATTCATCTCCAGCTTTTCCCATATTTTATTATGGGTTAGGGTTTAAAGTTAGGGGAGGTGAATGTTTTTTCAGTATTCAATGATTATTTTTCACTTTTATATTCAACTTATCTGCAATTTTCTTTTTGTATTACATGGATGACCTCACTCCTTTTACAGCAAGTAGCACGCGTCCGAACATTCAAATGTCAGTTTACCAAGAAAGAAATAATGAAGCTATAAGTAGTGTTAAAATGGAAGTAAGCTGAGTTTTTGCATCACTCCATAATTCACACATATATGAAAAAAAACTGTATCAACATATTCCAAAAGTGTTCTTACACTCACACGTTTTGTTAATGAAACGTTTCATGAGGATGTGCAAAGTGTTTTCATCGTATATTTTTTTATGTACATGCATTATGGTACAATGTGTAAGACGGTGCTGTGTCATTGTGGTATGGAGCCAGGTCTTCATATGGCGAAGTGCACTGAATGTTCTTTCGCTTGATGCAACAGATACAGGTGAAGACAAGACAAGCTGCATTAACGCCAACACTTGTAGCATACTAGAACGAAAAATAGCATCAGACGCTCTCCATTTTTCAACTATGTCATTAAACGATTTAGGCAAATTTTCCTTTTCCGTCCATAGGCCAGCAAGAAGTTTGATTTGAGATGACAGTAAGAGTAAATCAAAAGAAGCAGGTAGAAGTAGGTGCATTTTCAAAGTTAAATACTCCACATTTGACTGCTGACAATAGCAACTCCTCTTGTTCAGAGCATACACGTATTCCCTGTTGCTGAAACCGGTGAGTCAATTCATTTTCGATGACAGCCACTATAGAGAAAAATTGCCGACGCCAGTCATCGGTGACAGAAAGAGCAGCTTCTTCAGTAGTTGTTGTGTGCCTAAAGCGCAGTGATGTATTTTTAGATCGCGAAATGTTGGGCATTTTCACCAAGTCAGAAGAGGATACCTCATCAAAATATTTTTCAAAAACCTTCTCACTTCTCATTTTTGAAAGAGAGTTTTACAACTTTTCAATCAATTTCAAGCTATCACCGGCTGTCGTGCCTGGATGCTGTAAGCTACGTGCCACTGGCTCACATACCCCAAATATATCCCCAGCGATTTTAATGCCGAACAAAATGGAAGCTTTGCCAGATTGCTTTAGCAGCCCTTTAACAGTAGCCTTTGTTGTTGCTCTTAACGAGAAGTCATTAAGAAAGTCAAGCAAAACAATTTTGAATATTCTTATAATTGTTTTCTGATTGTTTCAGTGCTGTTGCTCTAATGCACCACCGAGTTGGACACACTGCTTGCAATACAAAGATTTGTCCATTGTGCTTTTCTTTTTGGTGACTCTTTTACAAGAATGGCGCATTGATGAACAAAGTTCAGTGCATCAGCTACAAAGGTAACCTTAAAACTAACTTCTTGGAGGACAAGGTCTAGAGAGTGGTTTCCACAGTGTACAAAATATGTACCTGGGAACAAATTTTTCAATCGCATTTGTACACCTGAAATGTTTCCACTCATGGTACTTGCACCATCAAATGAAAAACAGCATAACTTTGAGCCAAGTGAAATGTTTAGGTGACAAAAAACATCTAGAATAATCTTAATCAGTGTCTTCGAAGAGCAGTCACGGGGATTATAAAAACCTAGAAAATCCTCATTGACATTCAGGTCTTCAGAAACGTACCGGACAGTGATTGATACTTGTTCCATGCCAGAGCAATTAGTGGTACCATCACATATAATGCCAATAAATCTGGAATTTTCTACTTTTATTTTGATCTCGTAAAATGTTATGAGCATATGCCTCTAAAATTTCATTTTGAATTGTATCAGAGAGGAAATTGTTCCGACGCTTAAACCACTGGCTTACTTCTGCACTGCATTCTTCAGCAAGTTCCCTTACAAGATTTACGAAGTTTCCCATAAGATTTTGAATTTCTGTTGAATACAACATGGCAGATGATTAAAAAGGGCAGACACAAGAAAGAAAAAATGGTCCAGATGGACTATATGTAATCTGAACCTTTCCCCACTTATTATTTTTTTTTTATACGGAATCCTACGTTTTAGGCTATGGAGATTCTGATTCTGAAAAAAATTTTTCAAAAATCTCAATTTCAAAATTTCGATTCCTCCCCCCCCCCCCCGGTTTTTATATAGATCCACAGGGTAAATCTAACCCTAACTCAAACCCTAACCCTAACCCTAGCCCTGACCCTAAACCTAACCCTAACCCTAAACCTAACCCTAACACTAGTTTTGTGAAATTTGGCTGTTATTTCTAGCATCTAAATAGCCTGCTTGGTGGGGGGGGGGGGGGGGAATTGAAATTTTTCAAACAATTTTTTTCAGAATCGGAATCTCCATAGCCTAAAACGTGGGATTCCGTAAAAAAAAATAATATATAAGAGGGGAAAGGTTCAGATTACATATAGTCCGTCTAAGGCCACTGAATTGTAACGAAAGAACTCTGGTCGAACAAAAACCTGAAAAACAAATAGCGAACATCACATAAATAGTGCTTGTGTTTTTATTGGCAAAACCAACAACATGACCTCCCATCCAATATGCTTCAAAAGACGATAGGCCATACTAAAGCACCGTCTTTTATTTGAAGAAATCAACGCCAGGAATTATTCTTTGGAAGCCTCGTATTAATCCTATCGCCTCTTTTTTCGAACCGCCAAGTTACAGGGGCATAATCGCATCAACATTAGTTATCAGGCGATGGTGAGGTGACATACAGACACACAAATACATACATTCGTATGTATATGCATGCGTGTATGTGTGCTTGCATATGTACCTACCTACCCCTCTCTCTTTCTCTCTCTCTCTCTCTCTCTCTCTCTGTACATATATATATATATATATATATATATATATATATACACATTGTGATAATATACGGTAAAACTATATAACCGGAGGAGAGCTTACTCTACAAGTAGAGAAGTGGGTAAATATAAATAGACCTCTTAACGATACCAACTACCAAATGGTTTCACGGCGAACTGGGGCCCCAAGTGACCTTTGTACAGTCATTGGGGAGAATCCTGAGCCGATTATCGAGGTCTATTTATATTTATATATATATCGTATATCTATAAAGAGGGCAAATTTAGCCATTTCTCCGTAGATTGAAAAAAAAAGATGAACAACTTTAATCGATTTCCGAACATTATTGGGTTCTCATCAGAGGCGTAGTGGTTCAAACAAGAAAAATAGAACTTATGTTGAGTCAGTCTCAATAAGTATAGATTTATTCATCAGAGAAAGTCACATATTGACTGAAGGTTCGAGAGTTTCGTGCAGAGGCACTTATCAAACTAATTAAACCAACGTTTTCTATATAAAACGAAAAAGCAGGACACTATCGGAAACAGATATGACGCAGATACTATTTTATATATAGGCAGGAAGACTTTTGGTTAATAATATGACAGAATTAAGGTAAGATAAAAAAATGAAAGTCGTCTATATATAAGGCATTCTGCCTAAACTACGTCTTTAAGATATGATTTGTTAGTAGTAACACTAAAAGGAAACTATTTCCTAAGGAACTCAAGAGAAGGATAAAAAGAGCAGATAGAGAGGAATAAAGACAAAAAGAAAAGTAAAGATTGAATGAAAAGGTGAATCAAGACTAAAGTTGGAGTTGAAAAAAAAGGCACTTACCCAGGCAGTGGTCAAGCAAATAATGGTCGTTTTGCATTGAAAGAATTCTGAAGGGGCTTTATTTTTAGACTGGGGTCAAACGGTCGAATCTATTCAACCATGTTTTAAGTCTTTAGCAACACCAATTACAAAGAACTTGGGAGTGGTACTAAAAGATGGAGAGAAGTATTGACAGACAGAAACTGGGTGGGAGCTGTCTTCAATAATTCAAGTAATGCTATATGTTCAAAATTAACCATACATGCTGGTTTTGTTGTTGTTATTGTTGCTGCTACTGTTGTTATTGTCACTTACTTTTTTGTATTTTGACGCTACTTGCCTTCAGAACTCCCTAGGGAATTTTATGCTAGCTTCATCACTTTTATTTATTTATATATTTATTTTTTTTTTTGTTTTGAAACGAAATCAAACTTCAGCATTTTATACCGATAGATTTTAGACACTTTTTTTTCTGCAACTGGTAAGATTATGTAGGGGTGCAAATTTTGATCTTGCACCCCCTGAAAATTCTAGGGGGTGTGGGTGCACCCGCTGCACCCCCTGTTCCCGGGCCCTTGTGTGTGAACTGTCTTTGTTGAGTTATTATCATCTTTCTTGAATAGAATTAAGAAATTACGATCGCTTAAATATTATTAGTGTCTGTACTGACATTTTAGTAAGAAAAACTTACAGAATTGGTCCTGTATGTTTGTGAATTCTGTAGCTATCATATGGAAATACTAGAAAGAATTTTTCATGATGAATCTTCTTTGTCAGTATTTGTACCAAGGCTATACATAGATTACAGTCTGATCTGTGCTATATTTTCATATTTCTACAAATGGAGGAAGAGTTTCAAAAAAAGAAATATTTAGGCACAGGCATGGCTGTGTAGTAAGAGGTTTACTTTCCAGCCACATGGTTCCAGGTTCAGTCCTACTGCATGGTACCTTGGGCAAGTGTCTTCTACTATAGTCTCAGGCTGATCAAAGTCTTGTGAGTGGATTTAGTAGACATAAAACAAAAAAAGCCTTGCGAAATTGTGATGGCACCTGTGCCCAGCGTCGCCTTTCTGGCACTTGTGCCTGCGGCATGTGTAAGGACTTTCGAGCGAGATCGTTGCCAGTGCCCCTGGACTGGCTCTTGTGTGGATGGCACATAAAATACACCATTTTGAGCGTGGCTGTTGCCAGTACCGCCTGACTGGCCTTCGTGCCGGTGGCATGTAAAAAGCACCCACTACACTCTCTGAGTGGTTGGCGTTAGGAAGGGCATCCAGCTGTAGAAACTCTGCCAAATGAGATTGGAGCCTGGTGTAGCCATCTGGTTTCACCCAGTCCTCAGTCAAATCGTCCAACCCATCCTAGCATGGAAAGTGGACGTTAAACAATGATGATGATATATATATATATATATATATATATATATATATATGTGCGTGTGTGTGTGTGTCTTTAGGTTAGTGTTTGTCCCCCATCACTGCTTAACAACTGCTGTTCATGTCCCTGTAACTTAGTGGTTCAGCAAAAGAAACCAACAGAATAAGAACCAGGCTTAAAATATATATATAAGTACTGGAATTGATTCAGTCGATAACAAATTCCTCAAAGTGGTGTCCCAGTATGGCCACAGTCTAATGGCTGAAAAACAAGGAAAAGGAAATAAAAAATAGGAAAAAGATTTGAAGGAAACATTTTCTCATGAAAGTTATTTTGAGTTTTATAAATCTGGACTTTTTTTTTTTTTGCTTCCATTATGCAATTGTAATGAATTTTCAACAATTACAATTAACTCAGATTTATTTGTAGTTCTTCTGGAGTTGATGTCTGTCAAGACAAACAACCAGCCAATTATTCTCTTGTCGTTCTTAGAAAGTTCTTTATCCAGGCATCAGTTGTATCTAAAAACCACCATCGCACCAGCTTCAGAATTTTTTTTTACTTCAGATTTTTCACCTGTGTTCATTATTATCCTCCCATCTGATAGTTGCTGCTGGCGTCATTTCTTCTGCTGTCATCATGCTTCATATCCTTGGGGACACATTACCAACATCTGTTTTACTCAATTTTTAATGAAAATAGCTCCATTCTTTTACCACTTAAAAAAAACAATAACAATGTTTAATAAGGACACAAACTCATTTTCTTTTAATGAATTCATTATTTTTCTTTTTCATTTTTCTTCGGATTTTTTTTTTTTTGTTTCCATAATGTCTTGGAAACTTTTTTCTTTAATAATGTGTGCTAGTAAATTAATGACTAGCCCTACCATATGAATGATCACTTCTCATAAGACTCATCCAATTATCTTTCACTGAAAGCATCCCAGCTTTTTGATATTACAGCACTGTTAGCACACTAGGCCAAACACTCAGTGGTATTTCATCCATCCTGATGTTCTGAGTTCAAATTTTGCCAAGGACAACTTTGCTTTTCATCCTTTCAAGGTAGATAAAATAAGTACCAATTGAGCACAGGGGTTGATGTAATTGGCTTAACCTGACTCCCCCAAAATTGCTGGCCTTGTGCCAAAATTTGAAACCAATTTAAAGGAAGTGTTAGCACACTGGGTAAAATGCTTAGTGGCATTTCATCTGTCTTTACATTCTGAGTTCAAATTCTGAAGAGTCAACTTTGGTTTTCACCCTTTCAGGGTCAATAAAATATGTACCAGTTTGATCACTGGGGTCAATGTAATTGACTTACTCTTTCCCCTGTAATTGCTGGACATGTGCCAAACTTTGAAAACCATATTACTGCTACTGTATAGGGTCATGTGATTATTTTTCTAGGATATTTGAGAAGGTAATTTTGTTTACACACACACACATGTATACATACGTATATAGACATTTGCACAAACACACACACACACACATACACCTCTGATATACTCAACTGAGACAGTTTTTAATAAAAATAACCATCTGTGAGTCATATTTGATATATATACACACACACGCGCTGTTGATAGGCCAGTTACTGTAGAATGTGTCCTAAGATAACATCTCTTATGGATTTACTATTAAAATCACTGCAAATATTAGAGAAAGACAAAACTTCAGCCCAGTAGTACATACATATACACATACATACAAATATATATAGCGAAATGCCTAGTTTAGAATAGAGGCAGCTGATGAAGGAAAAGTTTTATAAGTGGCTCGTCTGTTTTCCTATGTGTTCATTCTGTTGTCTGTAAAAAAAAGTCCGTTTTTGTGCTTTATGTTCCCGTTCCTTTTCTGACGTCCTGTACCCGGATATGCATCTATATATACATGTAGATGTAGGTATGTACATATATGTATGTATACTTGCATATGCTCATATATCATTTGTATTATATATATATATATATATATATATATATATATACATTACATACATACACACACGCACATGCACACAATTACACACCCACACACATACTTCATTTGTTGAAATACTCTTCAATCTCCGTAATTGTTATTTCATAACATAAACAATGTCATGCACTCAATACAGACCAACCAGCTTTCACCATTTCTCCCTCTTCATGGCAAGGTCACTAGCTTAATTAGACCTAGACCCTCATTAACCTTTTAGCATTTAAACTGGCCATATCCAGCCGAAATATTCAACTTGTTTTATGTTTAAATTGACCAGATCTGGCCTCTCATGCCTACCCTTCAATGTTATTCTAAAAGTAAACAACCACATCATCGGATGGATGAGGACAGCTGCATAAAGAACTGCTGATCTCTAATTGTTGGGGAACCTGTGGAAGAAGTAAACCTGAGGTGGTGAAATATGATCTTCAGTTGTTGAGTCTCATAGAGGTGGTGACTAATGACTGAGGCTTCTGGTGATTTGTTGTGCTTGAAAAGACATGTCAAGCTAATTGAAATCATGGTTGTGGCCAGCATCAGTGATATATGAAAGGCACCCATGCTGGTGACATGTAATAGATACCCAGTACACTCTAGAGTGGTTGGTATTTGAAAGGGCATCTAGCTGTAGAAACCATGCCAAAACAGACTGGAGTCAGATGCATCTCTCTGGCTTACCAGCTCCAGTGAAACCGTCTAATCCATTCCAGCTTGGAAAACGGATGCTAAATGATGATGATGGAAATCTCAAAGCTACAAGATAATACATGATTAATTCAAAACCATGGCAATAAATAAAATTTACGTTTGAGAGAAGTAACCTGAATGCTAAAGGGTTAAATTGGAACATACAGTTCTATATTTAAGAGATGCGGAATTATGTACATTATTTACATAATTTACATTTGTCAGATATTTGTCCTCATCTTGTTTGTTGTTAACACAACGTTTCGGCTGATATACCCTTCAAGACACCTGACGAAGGCTGGAGGGTATATCAGCCGAAAGGTTGTGTTAACAACAAACAAGATGAGGACAAATATCCATCAAATGTAAATTGGAACATGTATTTCGTCTGTAAAACTTCTCCAACACAATAATGCTCATTAACTGGAATTTTTTCCCCTTTTTTTAATTCAAAAGAGAGATCAATGGTATACTTGGTCTTATCAAAATGTTTCGAACCAAAATTAATCCTTTTCAATGTAAAAGACTATCAGCTGAGGAAATCTGTGATCTAGTAATTAATCTGTATCATTAATGGTGATGGTAGTTGCACTAGCATCATTTTATGTTTGCTTTCCATGCTAGCTTGGGTTGGAGGAGTGGTCATGATCTGAGTTGGTTTTTGTCCTCTTAGATGAGCTGGAGGTATTGTTTCTTTTTTTTATCATTTATTATTTTCCTTGTTTCAGTTATTGGATTTTGGCCATGCTGGAGTACAGCCTTGAAAGGTTTTAGTTAAATCAAACCCTACTTATTTTTTAAGTCTGGTACTTATTCTAATGGTGTTTTTTTTCCCCTAACTGGGATGTAAACAAAGCAATACTGCTTCTCAAGTGGTGATGTTGGTGGAACAAACACAGGTATAAAGACA
Source organism: Octopus bimaculoides (assembly GCF_046866305.1). NCBI lineage: Eukaryota > Metazoa > Mollusca > Cephalopoda > Octopoda > Octopodidae > Octopus > Octopus bimaculoides. The sequence continues at coordinate 22,596,962 of NC_142936.1, read as the reverse complement.
CACATGCATTGGTGTATGTATATATATATATATATAGACATACATACATATCACCATTTAATGTCTGTTTTCCCTGCTGGTATGGGTTGGGAAGTTTGATAGGAACTGATCAGCTAGAGAGCTCTCTGAGCTCCAATTTTTCTGTTTTGGCATAGTTTCTACAGGTGGATGTCTTTCCTAATGCCAACCACTTCACAGAGTGTACTAGGTGCTTTTTACATGGCACTGGCACAAACACTCTTATGTGGCACCAGCACGAGTGCTTCTTGCATGACACCAGCACCCATGAGCCCTCTGGCTTCCATATAGTTACCATCTACCAAATTCATTCACTAAGCATTAGTTTTCTCAGAGTTGTAATAGAAGACACTTGCCACAGGTACCTCAAAGTGGGTCTGAACCCAGAACCACATTGTTGCAAAGTGAGTTTCTTAACCACACAGCCATATGAAAAATATGTATGCATGGATTTTTTGATTTCTAAATATTTTGCTCTTTGGTGTCTGAGCAGTATTTTTGATACACCATGATGCGAATTCACTTTTTTTGCTATGACATATAATTATTTTTATATGTATTTTAAATGTAGATTTTTATCAATATGGATTGTGATCAATTGAGTATACATTTTTATTTGTAAATAGAGAAAGTGTGTGGCTCAGTGGCTAGGGTATTCAGCTAACTATTGTAAGGTCATAAGTTTGATTCCCAGTGGCATATTGTGTCCTTGAGCAAGACACTTTATTTCTCATTGCTCCAGGCTGTTCAACTGGCAAAAATGAGCTGTATGTGTAATTCAAAGGGCCAGCCCTATCACATTCTGTGTGCTAGTAAATTAATGATTAGCCCTACCATATGAATGATCACTTCTCATAAGACTGATCTAATTATCTTTTACTGAAAGCATCCCAGCTTCTTGATATTACAGCACTGTTAGCACACTAGGCCAAACACTCAGTGGTATTTCATCCATCCTGATGTTCTGAGTTCAAATTTTGCCAAGGACAACTTTGCTTTTCATCCCTGAGAACTACGTTAAGGCTACACCTGTCTGTGGAATGCTCAGCCACTTGCACATTAATTTCACTAGCAGGCTGTTTGGTTGATTGAATCATCTGGAACACTCATCATTGTAACTGAGCCAGGCCTATTTCTAAATGTGGATTCTTCAAACTGAGCCAGGCCTATTTCTAAATGTAGATTCTTCAAACTGAGCCAGGCCTATTTCTAAATGTAGATTCTTCAAACTGAGCCAACTGGCAGGAGACTGAGGTGAAGATCAAAAAGGAAATAACTGGATAATATCCAGTCTCTCAGTTGGTCACTCTTGCGAATCCTGCCAGAAAGTGTAATGTTGGTGACTTCTGACAGGACCCTCTGAAGGAGTCGCCTGGGGGCTTTTCTGCTACAATGGACAGAGAAAATGGATCTATGGATGGACAGGTGGATTTATAAGGAAATTTTATTGGGATTCTTTATAATCAATCAGAGATGCATTATCCTCTCAAAGGATTATTTAAGTCTTAATATTTTTGATGAAAGATAATTTTTAAAATATAAAAATATTAGAATATTATTATTTAGGTTAAAGTCAAATTTCAGAATTTGAAAAGTTAAGAACCAGATTTGAAATTTAAAAGGTTTTCAAGTGTGTATATTCAAATGTAATAATTTAGTTTCATCATCATCATCATCGTTTTGATATACACTTTTCCATGCTGTCATGGGTCAGACAGTAACACACAGATGCATATATGCCTACATATAGCAAATGTAAGACTTGTTGATATTTTATATTTTTAACTTTTAAATTAATTTCTATTTTATGCTTTTTCACTATTTTTAGTAGGCACACATCTGGCTGAGTGGTTATGTGTGTGCTACTGTCTCCGTGGGAGGAGCAATGGCCCAGTGGTTAGGGCAGTGGACTCGTGGTCATAGGATCGCGGTTTCGATTCCCAGACTGGGCGTTGTGAAAGTTTATTGAGCGAAAACACCTAAAGCTCCACGAGGCTCTGGCAGGGGATGGTGGCGAACCCTGCTGTGCTCTTTCACCACAACTTTCTCTCACTCTTACTTCCTGTTTCTGTTGTGCCTGTAATTCAAAGGGCCAGCCTTGTCACACTGTGTCACGCTGAATATCCCCAAGAACTACGTTAAAGGTACACGTGTCTGTGGAGTGCTCAGCCACTTGCACGTTAATTTCACGAGCAGGCTGTTCCGTTGATCGGATCAACTGGAACCCTCGACGTCGTAAGCGATGGAGTGCCAGCCACAAAGCCACTGTCTTCGTGCCTTGACTTCATTTAATAGTTGTAAACAAGTTTCACTGTCATGCAAGCAGTGTCTTTTATTGCCAGTCTTCCATGAAAGCATGTCTGGTCATGGGTAATATTGTGTTGCTTGGAAACAGGTGATGCTTGGTGTCAGAAAAGGCATCAGGTTGTAGAAAGTCTGCCTTAACAAAGTTTATTTGATCCATGCAAGCATAAAAAGGTGGACATAAAATGATGAGTATTTTTTTTTTATTTCCACTTTTTCTTTTTTTGCACAGTTTTTTAAACTTTCTACAAATAACCAAAATTAACTTGTTAAACAGAATACAGCAACCTGTTCAGTGCAAATTACTAGAATTGTTCAAATTCTCAAGTAATCTGTACCGTGATAGTTTCATAGTAAATAATTACATTTGAAGATGTTCCCACATAAAGCTTTCAATTTCAAAGCTAATTTTTAATTTTTTGAAATTTGAATTTTATATCAAATTTAATTTTGATTTATTTGATATTCATAACCTTATCAATTATTGCATTTTTAAATTGACTTTCCTCAGAAAAATTACACTTAAATAACCTGTTGTGAAGACAATGTTTTCCTGATTGGATTATATTACATTTTAATGAAATCCACATATAGATCCATATACAGAAATTACAATGAATCCCCTATAGATTATAATCCCTTTCAATAAAATCTGCATCTAAAATGCATTTCAAAAATAAGCACAGGCCTTTAAGTAAGAAAGTGAATTCATATTGGAGTGTATCAAAAATATTGCTTAATCACCATAAAGAAAAATATTTAAAAGCCCAAGTAATAAATTCTCCAATGTTTACTAAACAATACCTCACACCTCTGCCCAAGTGATATCTATAGGGTTGTGAGATAAATTTATTCATTTTTTCCCCCCGTTTATTTTGATCCTTTCCAATGTTATTTCAGTTAACATCAAAAATATCTTTCTTATGGAGTCTTATGTCTGTTTTTTTTTTTGTTTTTTTTTTTGTAGTTCTATTCTTTCTCGATAAATTCTGTTTATTGCTTTTAAAATTAGAATGAATTTTACTTCTCTTCATACATATGACGATTGAGTGCCAAATAGAAAAAAAAAATGAAGAAATTTATCTGACAACTCCATACTTTCATAATGTTTTCTTTTTCTTGATTGGCTGACACAAAGACAGGAATATTTTGGTTATGAAATGGCTGAATCATTAGAGATTGAATAAAAATTCTCATGTTATTTGTTCCAACTTTCCCTCTGATGTAAAGTCTTTCAAGGTTGATAAAAAACTACCAGTCTAGTGCTGTTGATTGATACGACTTTTATGGACTTCTACCTGCATGCTAAATTTGTCACCAAACTCATTACTTGCTGCACCTTTTGCACATGATCTGCACTGCCCTCACAACCCATTCATCCACCCCTAGCTTCCTTATCGACCACCAGATTACAGAGCAAGGCACCCTGTCAGAGGTCTTCTCCAAGTTGACATGTGCCAGGTATGGGGGTCTTACACGTAGCTTAGTGCTTCTTCTGCACTTGTCTCATTAGGAATATGACACTAATAGTACCTCTTCTTCATACAAAGTTACACTGCATTTTATCCAGGCCAATCATGTTCCTCTTAAGTTCAGCAAAAAAGGCAGCGAGCTGGCAGAATCGTTAGCAGGCTGGGAAAAATGCTAAACGGCATTTTGTTCAACTTTGTTTTGAGTTCAAATGTTTCCAAATTCAACTTTACCTTTTGTCCTTTTGGGGTCGATAAAATAAGTACCAATTGAGTACTGAGGTCAATGTTATTGACTGGTCCCTTCCTCCAAAATTTCAAGCCTTGTACCTTTAGTAGAAAGGATTATTAAATTCAGCAAAAAGGCAGTGAGCTGGCAGAATCTTTAGCATGCCAGGTAAAATGCTTAGGAGCATTTCATCTGACTTTATTCTGCATTCAAATTCTGCCAAGGTCAACTTTACCTTTCACCCATTTGGGGTCGATAAAATAAGTACCAGTTGAGCACTAGGGTCAATGTAATCAATTTACTCCTTCCTCAAAATTGCTGGCTTTGTGCCAAAATTTGAAACCATGATTAATTTCAGCAACAACACTTTCTGTAACTCTTGCATCCAATTTTCCGTGTTAGCATGGATTAGTAGAATGCAGTAATGGTGACAGTGTTTTATGACTGAAGCCCTTCTTGCCACAAATCATGACCTAATGCCCAAACAAACAGGCACAGGCATGGCTGGCTGAGTGGTTAAGAAGCTTGCTTCCCACTCACATGGTTTCAGTTTCAGTCCCAGTGTGTAGCATTTTGAACAAGTGTCTTCTATAGATCTAGGTTGATCAAAGCCTAGTGAGTGGATTCATTCAACTAAAAATTCAAGGTGGTGCCCCAGCATGACCACAGTCTAATGACTGAAACAAGTAAGAGATAAAAGATAAAAAGATATATATTTATGTGTGTGTTGGCATGGGATAAATAAAATCAATACTTTAAGCGAATGCTTTTCCATATATATTTAGCTCCATCTGAGTTATGCCCCTTTACACTCATGTCACCTTGCTATGATTTCATCTCTTTTGACATTGATGATTAAATAAGTAGTCAATTGACTATTCTTAAAGATAGTGCCTCTGCTGGTGGAATTTAATGACTGAAATTAGTAAAAAAAATCATCCAGTTTTTGTGTGGTGGTGGTGATGAAGTTACCAGAATCTGAAGAAGACATTGTAAACGAGGGGTGTCAACTGACTAAATTATATAAACGAAAGAGAGAGAGAAAGAGAGTCTATATGTGATTGTGAGCCAACGAGGAAGCCTATAAGTAGTTATTTAATTTGCTAGAAACAATAGCATACTGTAATTCCTACATTTAATGAAAATAGGGAGAGCTCTTATTTTATGAGTTAATTACAGTGTAATCAGTGAGGGCGCATGGCCTAGTGGTTAGGGTATTGCAATCGCGAGATCGTGGTTTCAATTCCTAGATAGGGTGGTGCGTTGTGTTCTTGGGTAAAACACTCCATTTCACATTATTCTGCGATCACTTGAACACCTAACGCATGGTGCACTGTGCACCTGTTTAGGCAATGCTGATTTGATGGCGGGAGTGAGCTAATGTACAATACATACATTTGATCCCTTCAAACAAATCATTTGTGTAGGTTGTTCGGCAAAAGCTGAACACTTGAACGTTGTCTTCAAAGGGAGAGTCCATGGATCTGTGCTAGTGTCAGTACATTACATAGTATTAAAAATAAAGTTTCGATGTACATCACCTGTGAGCAAGTTTGACTTTATAAGCATGTATCCTGTTTCTGTAAATTGTTTTAGGTACTTATGTAGTGGAAAGCAGACATAGATACCTTCTTGGCCACTTCACACTTGACCCATCAGATCACAGTGGATGTACAACTAGATATCCAGAGCGCTTCACTAGTACCTGGCTGGTACTCATTGCAGTTGAGTAGACTAAGGCAACGTTGATTTGATGGCAGGAGTTATGTGATAATGAAGTGCCTTACTTGAGGACACAATGTGCCACCTGATCTAGGGATTGAATCCACAACCTTTTGATCATGAGCTGAACACCTTGAGCATTATACTTTTACTGCTTGGCGTTACTTTGATACAATATCCAAGCAGTGCTGGGTACCTCTACTGATGAATTTTTTTTTCTTTTTGCTTTTGCATTTGTTTTCACATACTAGAATGAGTTAAATGAATATATTATTGAAGCATTGGTTTACAGCCAGATGCCTTCCCTATTTCTAATCCTTATCTGTATTTCAAGTAAAGGATTCCTTATTCTACATGTATTGAAAAGGTGCAAAGCCAGCAGACAGTTTGTTAAGAGAAATGCCAACAACATCACTGCCTGTAGTCCAACTACATTTGGAGACGCACAACTGTAAACAAACACAAACATATATACACACAAACATTCATACAAACACACACACACATACATACATACATAACATTTCCTCTTATCTGCAGTCAATAAGCCTGTCCTTTTCCTTGATGGCATGTCTACTTTGGAGAATACTTGAATTATGAGAGTATCTCTCCTTCTCAAGTGGAGCTGGTCTTAATTGCATCTGGTAATAGTGCTACATCCACTAGAGGCAGAAATAATTTTAATAGATCAAGGGTTTATGTTGTATGCTATTTGATGTATGTCCGCACTGTTGAAGTGTGAAGGCACATGGCTTCCTGGTTAGGGTGTTTGGCTCATGGTCTTGCGATTGTGAGCTCCCAGTGATGTATTGCATCCTTGAGCAAGAAGCTTTATTTGACATTGCTCCAGTTCATTTGGTTGGTAAAAATGAGTAGTACCTGTATTTCAAACAGGCCAGCCTTGTCACACTCTGTGTCATGTGGATCTGCCTGAGAACTACATTAAGGGTCCCGCTGGTGGCACGTAAAAGCACCCACTACACTCTCTGAGTGGTTGGCATTAGGAAGGGCATCCAGCTGTAGAAACTCTGCCAAATCAGATTGGAGCCTGGTGTAGCCATATGGTTCACCAGTCCTCAGTCAGTTCGTCCAACCCATGCTTGCATGGAAAGCGGATGTTAAAAGATGATGATGATGATGTGTCTGTGGAGTGCTCAGCCACATGCACATTAATTTCACAAGCAGTTTGTTCCATTGATCAGATCAGCTTGAACCATCATCGTCATAACTGACAGAGTGTCAGTCATGTTGTTGAAATACATGACACTGGCCATGAGTTATTTCTTTCATTTCCTTTCTTGTTCACATACGCTCACTCACATATTTCATAATTTCACTTAGGTATAATGATACTAAATTGTTGTTGTTGTTGTTGGCACTCCGTTGTTTACGACGTCGAGGGTTCCAGTTGATCCGATCAACAGAACAGCCTGCTCGTGAAATTAACATGCAAGTGGCTGAGCACTCCACAGACACGTGTACCCTTAACGTAGTTCTTGGGGATATTCAGCATGACACAGTGTGACAAAGCTGACCCTTTGAAATACAGGTACAACAGAAACAGGAAGAAAGAGTGAGAGAAAGTTGTGGTGAAAGAGTACAGCAGGATTCGTTGCCATCCCCTGCTGGAGCCTTGTGGAACTTTAGGTATTTTCGCTCAGTAAACACTCACAACGCCCGGTCTGGGAATCGAAACCGCGATCCTATGACCACGAGTCCGCTGCCCTAACCACTGGGCCATTGCGCCTCCACAACAATACTAAATAACCTGGTGTTAAAGCCCAATGTACATAGACTTCAGGATGAAGCATCAATCAAGTACAGTGCAGTAATAAGAAATTAAAATGACAAGGGAATAAGAAATTATGTCATGGTCCTGTGGCCAAATATTTGCTACGTTTTTGGTCCCCCTGAGTTTACTGATAGGACCTGCTTTCTATTTTTGTGTCTATGCATAACCACACAGTAATTTCCCTTTGTTTAATGGTCATTTTTCACAGGAATTTTCAATGGCCGGATAACTGAAGAGATGTTGGCGTGGGCTCCCATCTCTGCATCCGAAACTCGGAGTTTTATCATGGCTACCAAATAAGTGTCACATATTTTTACAGATAAATTCCTCTATTTGCATAATATCAAGGTTTCTTTCTTTCTTTTGTTGTCCTTCCTATCAATATATATATATATATATATATATATATATATATATATATGTACACAAATATTCTATAATTATAAGCATAATTATAATCAGGGATGAGGAAATTACTTCACCATGCACTGAATTTAGAAATAGGAGTTAAAATGCCTTTTCTGCTACCATAGAGATCTCCCAGACAGTAATACACTTTTTTACATAGGCAAAAGCAAAAAATAATGAATTAATTAATTTTACCCTTTTATTATTATTATTGAAATATGAACTGGCTCTTGTGCGGGTGACACATGGAGTGCACCAGTTTGAGCGTGGCCGTTGCCAGTACCGCCTGACTGGCCTTCGTAGGATTTTCGAGCGAGATCGTTGCCAGTGTCCTTGGACTGGCTCTTGTGCGGGTGGCACATAAAATGCAGCATTTTGAGCGTGGCCGTTGCCGGTGCCGCCTGACTGGCCTTCGTGGGATTTTCGAGCGAGATCGTTGCCAGTGCCCCTGGGCTGGCTCTTGTGCGGGTGACACGTGGGATACACCAGTTTGAGCGTGGCTGTTGCCAGTACCGCCTGACTGGCCTCCATAGGATTTTTGAGCGAGATCGTTGCCAGTGCCCCATGACTGGCTTTTGTGCGGGTGGCACATGAAATGCACCATTTTGAGCATAGCCGTTGCCAGTGCCGCCTGACTGGCCTTCGTGCGGGTGACACGTAAAAGCACCCACTACACTCTCTGAGTGGTTGGCGTTAGGAAGGGCATCCAGCTGTAGAAACTCTGCCAAATCAGATTGGAGCCTGGTTTTGCCATCCGGTTTCACCAGTCCTCAGTCAAATCGTCCAACCCATGCTAGCATGGAAAGCGGACGTTAAACGATGATGATGATGATGAATTTACTCCCTGATCGGAAACTGCAGTTTCTGCGGGATTACTCGTAGCACACACATGTTCACATTTGGCTGTAAATTTTTGAAAGTGTTGGTTGAGTATCTGTTATGTGATGATGCTTGATCGCATACATATTCAATTCTAACACTCTCAAATTTATATCTTAAAATGCTGCACTGATGATGGGAAATAAGTAAATAAATATCACTTTACTTTAATCTCGAAATGCGTATGTGGCTAATCTGATTCGCGTGGATTCATTATTATTTTTTTTTTTGCCTATGTAAAAAGTGTATTACTGTCTGGGAGATCTCTATGGTAGCAAAAAAGGCATTTACCTCCTATTTCTAAATCAGTGCGTGGTGAAGCAATTAGCTGACCCCTGATTATAATTATGTTTATAATTATAGAATATTTGTATAATTTTACCTAAACAGGTTATTTTAGCGTACCGAACTACTTGGTAAAATTATTAATTATTAATTAATTAATTGATTAATTAATGAATTAACCAATTTTACCCGTTTATTATTAATATTGAAATATATATTTGTATATATGAATGTATATATATATGAATATATATATATATGTATGTATGTATATGTATGTATGTATATGTATGTATATATATATATATGTATGTATATATATGAATATATACATGTATATATGAATATATATATATATATGTATATATATATATATGAACATATATATACATGTATATATGAATATATATATATGTGTATATATATGTACATATATATATGTAGATATGAATATATATATGCATATATATATGTACATATATATATATATATATATATATATATATATATATATATATATATATATGTATATATATATGCACATATATATGTATATATATATGTACACATATATATATATATATATATGTATATATATATGCACATATATATGTATATATATATGTACACATATATATATATATATATATATATATGTATATATATATGCACATATATATGTATATATATATGTACACATATATATATATATGTATATATATATATATATATATATATATATATATATGTATAT
>NC_142936.1:22556864-22584364 GCF_046866305.1 Octopus bimaculoides | reverse complement strand
TCAACTCAAGTTTCATGCCACTGTGATCTTCATGTACATGTACAAGGGGGGGGGGGGCTGAAAAGTTCCTGGCTTTATTGGTATCGCGAAAGACCTGATTGGAGGCCCAACCTTCTGAGTTCTTTTACAGAGCTTAGGACAACTGAAGGACCACTGCAATAGGGGTGTGAATCTGAGAGGGGAATATCTTGAATAAAATCATAATTATCTGATACTCCTGTATTTTTTTTTTTATCAAAAGACTGGAACTTTTCAGCAACCCCTTGTATGTGTGTGTATGTGTTATTTCTTTACTATCCACAAGGGGCTACACACAGAGGGGACAAACAAGGACAGACAAACGGATTAAGTCGATTATATTGACCCCAGTGTGTAACTGGTACTTATTTAATCGACCCCGAAAGGATGAAAGGCAAAGTCGACCTCGGCGTAATTTGAACTCAGAATGTAGCGGCAGACGAAATGTGTGTGTGAGTGCACATGTGCATGCATGCATCTTTGTATTATCATTTGCATCCCCCAATATCATTTGACATTCAGTCTGGGTTTGTTTACATTCATGTAATTCAGTGGTTTGGCAAAATAGAAACAGATGAAATAAGTACCAAACTTCAAAAAAATAACTACTTACATAGACTTAATCAGTTAAACCCTTGAAGGCAATGCCCCAGCATGGCCACTGTGCTAGAAACCAATTCAAAAGTAAAAGAGTACACAACTTATTTTTGTACCGTATGCCGCAGTAGGTTTGACTTTCATCCATCTTCCCAATATAGTTTTTACAAATCGGTATACTTACATAGGCTTCTTTGTTGTTTTCAAATTGTATACCCTCCTCCTTCTTCTTCTTCATCCTCATCTCTTTTACGCTCGACATTACTATCTTCTTTAAGGAAAATTTCCTCATTTGGTTAAGGAAGTTATCATTGTTTTTGTTTCTATTATCTTTAATTCTTCAACTGCATTTTCTTGTTGTTGTTGATGTTGTTGCTGTTATTGTTATCTTTGGGCTGCAGCAGTTTGACCCCTGCCAAGGGAGGACACACTGTCTCATGGTCAGTACTTTTCAACATGTAGAACAGAGTGTCCACTCTTAGCATATGGTCATTGTTGAATTTTTTTTGAGAAAAGAAGAAGCATATTTATAACATATTGTTACATGGAGAACCAAGCCATGACTTCTCTTACACTGAATAAATATAGGATTAAAGATGATCTTGGCGAGATTCAGACTCAGAAGATAAAGGGACCAAAAACTGAATACCATAAGGCATTTTATCTAATGCTCTACCAGTTCTTTAAATCCAGCATCTTGATCCTCTTAATATTTGTTTCATAGCTGCAAACATGGCTGTGTACTTATGAAATTTGCTTTGGAACCACATGAATGAAAGGTTCTTTGTACTCCTTGAACACTGTCTGATGGTGTCTTTAATAGATCCATGTGAAACCGTAGTTGTGGCCATTGCTGGTGTCATGTAAATGGCACCCATTAAATTGCAGTTGTGACTGTTACGAGTGTCATGTAAATGCCACCTGTGCTGGTGGAATGTAAAAATCACCCCTTACACTCTCAGAGTGGTTGGTATTAGAAAGGACATCCAGCTGTAGGAACCATGCCAAATCAGAATGGAATCTGGTGCAGCTCTCTGGCTCACCAGTTCCAGTCAAACTGTCTAACCCATGCCAACATAGAAAGTGGATGTTAAATGATGATGATACTGTGTTGACAGTAACAGGAAGAAACCTGTTGTATGTGTGTGTGTGTGCATGAGTGAGTATGTATACCACTTGCCTTGTTCTGAGTGAGCTGATTGTAAAGCAAAAGAACCTGCATTTATAAAAATTGTGTCATTTGTTTGTAATTCTCTTCCCATAGCATGTCAGGACTGTCCATACTTTAATAGGCTTGAGGAAATATAACCATGCTTGGAAACAGGTGAGGGCTGGTAACAGGAAGAGCATCCAGCCATAGGAAAATCTGCTTTAACAATTATTGCCTGACCCATGCATGCATGGAAAAGTGAACGCTAAAACAATGGCAACAACAACAATGGTGATGATAATACTTTTTGGTATTTAGTTATTTCCCTTCAAGTTCTGAGTTTTAATTTCCATCAAGGTCAGTTTTTAACTTTCATGCTTCCATGTGTGATAAATCAAATACCAGTCATATATCAAGGGTTCATTAAGTTGGTTCTCATATTTCCTCACAGTGTATGGCCTTGTTAAGGGTCAAAACCAATATTTATTTATGGTAGCTGAAACAAGTGTAGGGTCATCCAGTATATCACATATCACAACTCTCATCATCTTTGTACATTCCGATTTCATATTGCACCGGGAAATATTCTTTATCTTTCAAATATAACCTTATGCTTTCCTGAAAAATGAAATAGTAAAAAAATACATATATACATGTAGTTAAGATATTCAGTTCCCAACTATGTGGTTTCTGGTTCAGTCCCACTGCAAGGTACCTTGAGCAGGTGTCTTCTACTATAGCCTTGGGCTATGTTAGACAATATGCCTTGTGAGTGAGTTTGTTAGATAAAAACAATGTGAAACAAGGGGACAATTTATTCTTTGGTGTAATAAATATCATCCCTTAAAATTCTTGTAATTATTATAAGCCTGGTAAAGGCAGTGAGCTTGGCAGAATCATTAGCATGCAGGGCAAGATGCTTAGTGGCATTTTTTCCATCTTTGCTGAGGTTGACTTACCCTTCATATTTTTGGGGTCAATAAAATAAGTACCAGTTGAGCACTGGGGCCAAGGTAATCAACGTAACCTCTCACATGAAATTTGTTGACCTTGTGCCAAAATTTGAAACCAATATTACAAACCTGGTACAGGTGGTAAGCTGGCAGAAACAATAGAATAGCATAAGAAATGCTTTGCAGTTTTCCTTCTGGCCTTTTATGTTCTGTCAAGGTCATCTTTGTTTTTCGTCCTTTTAGTCTTAATAAAATAAAGTACCTATGAGTGGTATTTGTTTTGAATCCCTGTCAAGACCAACCATATTCCCCACTTGGATGGGACACTGGTCCATCACAGGATTACTTATTTTTGCCAGCTGAGTGTACTGGAGCAATATGAAATGAAGTGTTTTGCTGAAGAACACAATGCTTCATCTGGTCCAAGAATCGAAACTACAATCATGAGTCCAACACCTTAACCACCTAGCCACATGCTTCCACAAGGCCTCTTAGCCTTTTAGGGTTGATAAAAAAAAGTACTGATGCAGTATGATGAATTAGTTGGACTATAAGAATATCTGACCGGATACTTAACTGTATTTCTTCCAACTCTCTGTGTTGTGAGTTCAAATCCTTCCATGGCCACTGGATGGTAGACCCAATCTATTATTTGGCTAATCAGCACCACCTTAGGTAGCTTTAGATAAGTCTGCTCTGTTGGAGATATTTTTATCAGATCACCAGTTTGGCGATAACTTCTTCCTTCTCTCTCATCAGTCTGGGAGGACTTTAAAGAGTCATTGGTGCCACCTTCCATCCTGATAAAAAATTAAAAAACAAAAGTAATCAAATAGGTGCAGATGAGGCTATGTGGTAATAAACTTGCTTGTCAACTATATGGTTCTGGACTCAGTCCCACTGTGTGACACCTTGGGCAAGTATCTTCTACTATAGCCTCAGGCCAACCAAAGCCTTGTGAGTGGATTTGATAGACAGAAACTGAAAGACGCCTGTTGTATATACATATATATGTATGTGTGTGTGTTTGTCCCCCCAACACTGTTTGACAGTCATTGTTGGTGTGTTTACATCCCTGTAACTTAGCAGCTCGATAAAAGAAGCCGATAGAATAAGTACTAAGCTTAAAAATAAGTCCTGAGGACGATTTGTTCAACTAAAACCCTTCAAGATGGTGCTCCAGCTTGGCTGCAGTCAAATGACCGAAACAAGTAAAAGAAATAGACATCACAAATCATCTCATCCACTGTTCTAACAATTCCACTCATTCAATTGAAAGCTAAAGTTGCAAAGTTGACTTAAGCAGGATTTGAATTCAGGGCATAGAAAGCTGGAAAAAATATCCCTAATGACTTGGCTGGTTCCCTTCCTTCATTTAACAACGAAATTTGCTTTGCTTCTCAATATGTTTCAAGACTGCAGTGAGCATCTTTATTCAGTGCAATAATGAAACGACACTGTTTAAAAACCATATAAAATTTGGTTTTGTTTATTTCTTTCTCCTCACCAAATCCTAAACATATAACATACAATTATGGATTTATAAATTTCACATTTGCATACCATCGGTGTCTCTGCTGGGTAATTATCTTGTCAGAAGAGAATGATATTGTCATGATTGACTTAATATCAACAGCATACAAAATGAAACACAGGTCACATGTATATCTAGAAAGAGACAAGTGATGAAAACTTAGTTTGTAGATATGATCTTTAATGAGCAGGTTTTCTTACAAAGGTAAGGTCTGATATCATAACAAATAATTCCAGTCATTCATATTTCTCATACATTGATGCCAACACTCTAGTTTTGAATATGGCATTGTGTTTGTTTCTTTTCTTTTAGAATTGAGCATGTTGCATCAAAGAAGAAGTCATCACATATGCCTGATTATATCTCTATTTAGAAGACAAAGAAAAACATTTTGGTAATCTTTAACAGTACCATAATTTTGCTGCCCCTTTTGTCAGACGCAGCCACTGACCCAAGTTGATCAATAGCCAAGAATTCAACAGTGTGGGTAAAAATGGATTGAATAAAATCAGTGACAGTGCCTCCACCTGATGGTGTATGTGTGGGAGTTAAAAAAAGAACAGTAAAGCAGCTGATAAAATGAAATATCCAAAGATATACCAACCTGTCACAAAGAAAGTTTCTCAGAAAGGAGTCATCATCATCTTTTAATGTTGTCCTTCCTTACTGTCATGGACTGGATGGTTTGACAGGAACTGTCAAATCAGACGGCTGCACCAAGCTCCACTGTCAGCTTTGCTATGGTTTCTACTGCTGGATATCCTTCCCAATACTCCTATTCTGTAGCAGTAGGCCCCTCATCTGGGATGCCACATGCTGTGATACTTTCTCCAGTGGCAACTTGGTGTTGTCAGCTACCAGCCCAGGCTTTATTGCTTGTCAGGCTGAGACAAACAAACCGTCAATGTATTGGTTACCGTCTAACAGGTTTATGGTCAAGCCTGTGGCAGTTGAGACTGCTGGTGTTCTTGCCATCCACACCCCCACATCATATCCCTGCTCACCGCTATCAGGGCAGAGATGGCTGTCCGCAAGTGTGAGCCCTGTGAATCAGAATGGCTGTTTTAATGCATCTCCCTCATTATCCTCCAGGGCAATGCCTTTGCCATTTAGTCTGCTGATGCTATGAGAAATGGTGAACTATCATAGAAGAAAGTGGTCTTTACTTTGACTATTTGTTGTTCTATTTAGATTATCTTGCCATCTTTGTTGTCTCTGGGCCTGTCTTATCTCTAAGTCTAATGTTCATTGACATGATTGGCCAAAACCTTACCTAACATTTACACTAACCAGATTGCAGACTGATGATACTGTGGCAGCAGCAGTTAGAGAAGTTATCACAGCTGATTGTTGCCATATAAAGAGAATCTTGAATGGATGTTACTGAATATCACATGCAGAGTGATGGTCATGAATCATGCCTAAAAGCAAAGCAAATTTCCTTCAATAAATGAAACTAGAAATGAATACCAAGGATAGCCTGGACAGGGAGTTGTATCTGTAACAGACTGGCATTATCTTAAGGTATGGTCTTTTACCCTCAATCTTCTAAATGCAGAAACCTGGATAAGCATGGATAAGCTATGACCTAATGAACCATTAGATTTGAAGTAGACTTAATACATTTACATATATTAAATCAAGTCCACATTGTTAAAGGAGTATATGTGTTTTGATTAAACAATCTTAATACATGTATGTGCACAATTGTAGAAAGCATTTACATAAACACATACATGCATGTACATACATAAATTAGGGGGTATATATGCATAAGCATCAATTTACATTTGTGTTTGTTAGTTAATAATATGTTGTTTCTCATAAACACATGATTTACTCCACAATAAGGAGGACACAACAAGAAAACATATCACCACCACCACCATAACAACCGTTGTCACTTCCACCATCACCACCACTGCCACCACTCCCATCATCGTTACCACCACCACCACCACCACTATCTACATTACATCACCCCCACCACCCACCTTAAGATTTCAACCATTATCTTTACTGCCTTCAACATGATTACATTTTCCACAATTCTCACCGCCCTTGTTCTACGACCAATATCACCATGACCACCACTGTGACTCCCAACATTTGTTTAAAAGTGAATAATAATAATAAGAGCTTTTATACAGTTAATTGAGCTGTTAGAAATAGCACCCAAATCTACCTTGAAACACATTCTTCCATCTAAACATGCAGGTGACGAGGGGGGGGTCCTTACAATCCTAAGTTTATTTAATTCAGCTTGACATGAGCGGAGTCGGGATTAAAAAACTGCAACACCTACCTCACTATAGCCACCACCAACAACAACAACTTGATGACAATGATGACCAGTACCACCAGCACCACCACCCAGCAACAAAGACTAATGTAATGATCTGTATCAAGAAACTGAACACCATCTGACCTATGGCCTTAGAGATAAATCTCTTGTTACTTGGTTAGTAAATGTATATATTTACAGACATGTCAAGAATTTTGACTGAAAATTGTTGTTTTAGGTTGGTAAGGAGAGAAGAACTTTATTCAAGGTGAAATAACACCTTTGTAATATCACCTCAGGTCTCCTCATACCTCCATCTGCCTTCATCTCTCTCACATTCCCTCTCTCTTTCTTTCTCTCTTCCTGCCTCTGGCTGTCTGTCTATCTATCTATCTATCTATCTATCTATCTGTAAATAGACATACACAGACACACACATAAAATATACAAATATGTATATGTACATGCAAACGTACATAAATATATATATCCACACACACACACCTATGCACGCACACATGCATGCGTGCACACACATGTATATACATACACGCTCACTCACATATACATGCATACCTACATACATAAATACATATATATATTTATACACACACACACGCACGACAGAAGTAAATAGACACCCCATAAAATATTGTTTTATGCTTATTTTAACTTGAAAAGGTTTATATTTTTTATTAATTGACATATTCATGTTTCAGGTTCTATATGTGACTGTTTAATCATGCCACATAAAAAAGAAGGCTTGAAACTGTCCGAATTTCAAAGAGGCGGTATTGTAAGTCAATCTGAAGGTGGACCTAGTCAGAATAAAATTGCAGAAAACCTTGGGATCCCACTTTCTACAGTTAATAGAGTGATTGTGCAATTTACCAGGGAGGGCAAGGAGTCCACATGACCTTGCCCAGGTCGACTGGGGCTCTCTGACAGGACCCTTCACTTTGTTAAGTGAAGTGTGGAGGATAATCCTTGTTGCAGGGCCTCTGACATAGCAGAACATGCTGATGTCAATCCCAGAACAGCTGTCAGGTATCTCCACAAACTTGGCTATTATGGCAGAACAGCAAGAAGGAAGTCACTTTTTCGACTAGCCAATATTAAGCGGAGAAAAGAATGGGCCAGTGAGATGGTGGAGAGGCCACTAGCATTGGGACACTGTCATATTTTCTGGTGAGCTCAAATTTGCTGTATTTTATAACAGTGGTCAAGTGTGGGTATGGAGACTGTAATCAAGAATTTTATATTTAAAAATTTTAGTCGACAATGAAACACAGTGGCTATTCTGTGATTTACTCTTTTACTCTTTTACTTGTTTCAGTCATTTGACTGTGGCCATGCTGGAGCACCGCCTTTAGTCAAGCAAATCGACCCCAGGACTTATTCTTTGTAAGCCTAGTACTTATTCTATCGGTCTCTTTTGCCGAACCACTAAGTTACGGGGACGTAAACACACCAGCATCAGTTGTCAAGCGATGCTGGAGGGACAACCACAGACACACAAACATACACACACACACACACACACACACACACACACACACACATATATATACATATATACGACAGGCTTCTTTCAGTTTCCATCTATCAAATCTACTCACAAGGCTTTGGTCGGCCCAAGGCTATAGTAGAAGACACTTGCCCAAGATGCCACGCAGTGGGAATGAACCCAGAACCATGTGGTTGGTAAGCAAGCTACTTACCACACTCATTCCTGGGGAACAATTTGGAGCAATGATCAATCAAAGATGGTGGAGTGGGAAGAAAACATAAACTCGGATAAATATGGCATTAGGAAAGGCAGGCATTAGGAAGGGCATCCAGCTGTAGAAACTCTGCCAAATCAGATTGGAGCCTGGTGTAGCCATCTGGTTTCACCAGTCCTCAGTCAAATCGTCCAACCCATGCTAGCATGGAAAGCAGACGTTAAACGATGATGATGGTGATGATGATGATGATATTGCAGAAAGGACTCCTTCCAATTTTCTCCAGTGGTGAAATGATTAAAGAAGACTATTTATGGAAGGTGGGGCTCCTTGTCACATGGCTAAAGACCCAAGGTTGGTTTGAAAAGGATGGCTTTAAAAAGTTTCCATGGCCAAGCTAGTCATCAGATATGAACCCTGCTGGACACCTCGGAGCCATTATGAATAGAATGCTTTATAAAAAGAACAACAAAGCAAACACAAAGTCAGATCTTTTGAGATTACTGCATGAAACTTGGCAAGAAATTCTTCAAGAGAATATTCCTCATCTGATCAGTAGCATGCCATATAGGATCTTTGCATTGAAAAATGCAAAAGGCATGACTACTAGATATTAGATATTCACATTATAATAATCAATAAATAATTTGAATGTATAATTTCAGATTTAAATTAATTTTAATGAGTATAAGGTTGTCTATTTACTTCTGTCATATCTGTGTGTGTGTGTGTGTGTGTGTGTGTGTGTGTGTACATACTTGCAGTGCACCCTGGCATTGCCTGGGTGTTATGATCTACAGCCTCATTGTATTATTTGTTCCTTTCTTATGGGATGAATCAATTGTTGTTGTTGGCACTCCGTCGCTTACAACGTCGAGGGTTCCAGTTGATTCGATCAACGGAACAGCCTGCTCGTTAAATTAACGCGCAAGTGGCTGAGCACTTCACAGACACGTGTACCCTTAACGTAGTTCTCGGGGACATTCAGCGTGACACAGTATGACAAGGCTGACCCTTTGAATTACAGGTACAACAGAAACAGGAAGAAAGAGTGAGAGAAAGTTGTGGTAGAAGAGTACAGCAGGGTTTGCCACCATCCCCTGCCGGAGCCTCGTGGAGCTTTAGGTGTTTTCGCTCAATAAACACTCACAACGCCCGGTCTGGGAATTGAAACCGCGATCCTATGACCGCGAGTCTGCTGCCCTAACCACTGGGCCATTGCACCTCCACGGGAAGAATCAGTATACAAGGAGTATGAAGCAAACAATTCTTCTTTATAGACATGTTTTACAGTCATTTTTGATGAACAACGCTGCAGTTTTTCCATCTACCAAATTCAGTCACAAGCTTATGGTTGGCCTAGGGTTATAGTAGAAAACACTTGCAGAGGGACTGAATGTGGAACCATGTATTTGGGAAGCAAATTTCTCAACCACACAGTCATTCAAGCAGCTAATGTGTGTGTGTGTTCACATTTGTTGTTATTTCCAAGCAAGCTGATATTTCCCCATGGTTGAACAGGTTTTCTTGGAAGATTTTATACTGGCACTTCATCAGTTAAGATGACACGGGTTCCAGTTGAACTAATCAACAAAATAGCCAGCTTGTAAAACTGACATGCAAGTGGCTGAGAACTCCACAGATATGCATAACCTCAATGTAGTTCCCAAAGAGATTCAGTATGACACAGAGTGTGAAAAGACTCACTCTTTGAAATACAAGTACTACTCTTGTATGTGTGTGTGTGTGTGTGTGTGTGTTTGTGTGTGTGTGTGTGTGAGAGGGCGCATGGCCTAGCGGTTAGGAAGTTGCACTTACGATCGTAAGGTCGTGATTTCAATTCCTAAACTGGGAGGTGCATTGTGTTCTTGAGCAAAACACTTCATCTCACGTTGCTCTGCGACCACTTCAACACTTGACGTGTGATACACCGTGCGCCTGTTGCAGACAACGCCGATTTGATGGAGCAGGGTGAGTTAATGTATGGCACGAACATTTGATCATTATAAACAAATCATTTGTGCAGGTCGTTCGGCAAAAGCTGAACACACATACGTCGTCTTCGAAGGGCGAGTCAATTATATATATATGTGTGTGTATTTCCATATGTATACATGAGAATGATTTGTGTATGTGTGTGAGTGTGAGTGTCAAGGTAATTGTTAGGATATGTACACATGTTTGTGTTTAGAGTGAGAGGGAGTGTAAATGCATGTGTATGTCTATAATGTGTATTTTTTTAGTTTATGTGTATGTGTGCGTGTGAGTGTATGCATGTATGTTAGACTGTCTGTATCTTGTTTGTTTATGAGAAAGACAGTAAGACAGGGAGAGAGTAGTGTGTTTGTGTTTGTTTGTGTGTGTGTGTGTGTGTGTGTGTGGTTGTGCGTATGTAGACAATTTGAACCAGACACTAGCAATAAGAAGATAGGCAAAATGATAATTTGATGTCCACTCCAGCCTTAACAGATATTTGACAGTCTGTCTGTTTCAACAAGAGGGGTAATCAGATCTGACGTGAATTTCTAATTACGAAGCTATAAGAAATACAGACCGATATTTCTTAAGAATTTACAAACTCAAGCAGATTCTTCAGCAGCGAAGCTTTTCAAATATTTAACATAGCTTTACCAACATGTGACGACATGTCGCCATATAAACATTATTAAACACGAATTACCTTTAGGTGTGTCTGGTCCATGTATCTATAAATCCTGCCTAATTGTATATCTATATTTCAGCCTCTCTCTCTCTCTCTCTCTCTCTCTCTCTCAGTCTCATTCTCATTATTATTATTATTATCATTATTCAGTAGTTTTATTTTTATAACGTGCTTTCACTTCACTACCGAGCGCAGCTCTGTGCGCCTTGGGTATGTGCTGTGGTTTGCTGTGGTGCTCTTATGTTTACTGTATTGAAAGTGTTTTGCATAGAATGTGTGCAGTACCCAGTAGTGCAATTTTCTGTGTGTTATATATATTTGTAAGTCCTGGTGTTTTTGTTATGTATTTGTCTGAATATTTTTTTATTATACCTAAGGCACCTACTATGATAGGAATTGTTTCTGTTTTTAGATTCCACATTCGAGTTATCTCTATTTCCAGGTCTTTGTATTTTGAAAGTTTTTCCATTTCTTTTAGAGAAACGTTGTCATCTGCTGGTATTGAAACATCAATTAGAAGGCATTTTTTTCCTTCATGATCTTTGACAACTATATCTGGTCTATTTGCCTTAATTTCTCTATCTGTGTGTATTGGCATATCCCAGAGTATGGTTGCTTTCTCGTTTTCTGTGACCTTTTCTGGCGTATGTTTATACCATCTTTTTTCTGTTGCTATTCCATAATGTTGGCATAGCTTCCAGTGTATATAGGTTATTATTATTATTATTATTATCATATTTCCCCCCTTGTTCTCTCTACTGCATATACACGCATGCATGCATCATACAAATAGACATATATCCTTACGTATATACAAACACATATATAAATAAGTAGCTTGCTTACCAACCACATGGTCCCGGGTTCAGTCCCACTGCGTGGCATCTTGGGCAAGTGTCTTCTACTATAGCCTCGGGCTGACCAAAGCCTTGTGAGTGGATTTGGTAGACGGAAACTGAAAGAAGCCCGTCGTATATATGTATATATATATATGTATATGTATGTGTGTATGTGTTTGTGTGTCTGTGTTTGTCCCCCAAACATCGCTTGACAACCGATGCTGGTGTGTTTATGTCCCCGTAACTTAGCGGTTCGGCAAAAAGGACCGATAGAATAAGTACTAGGCTTCTAAAGAATAAGTCTTGGGGTCGATTTGCTCGACAAAAGGCGGTGCTCCAGCATGGCCACACTCAAAAGACTGAAACAAGTAAAAGAGTAAAGAGTATACATACATACATACATAATAATATACATACAAATATATACATACGTACGTATATACATACACACGTTTACATTCGTACATACATGATGATGGCTGTCAACTTGTAGACGAGTATGATCATCACTGACAAAGCAATGTCTGTGCAAATTTTTCGGTCCTACAAAGCTTGCACAACGCTTCATAGAGCCTCAATAATAATAATTATTATTATTATCATTAGTTTTATATCTAATGCGGCTTGCTGGTAGAATCGTCAGTCAGTAAGCTGGACGAAATGCTTAGCGGTATTTCACCCGTCGCTACGTTCCGAGTTCAAATTCCGCCGAGGTCGACTTTGCCTTTCATCCTTTTGGGGCCGATAGATTAAGTACAAGTGAAACACTGGTTTCGATCTAATCGCCTGCCCCCCCCCCTCCCCCCCCCCCCCAAATTTGGGGCCTTGTGCCTAGAGTAGAAAAGAATATTTTATTTCGTCTGTCTTTACGTTCTGCGTTCAAATTCCGCCGAGGTCAACTTTGCCTTTTATCCTTTCGGGATCGATAAATTAAGTACCAGTTGTGTACTTGGGTCGATCTAATCGACTAGCCCCCACTCCCTAAGAATTTTGGGCCTTGTGCCTAGAGTAGAAAAGATTATATTTAAGGCGGTGAGCTGGCAGAATCGCTACCACGGCGTCTGAAATGCTTAGCGGTAATTCGTCCGTCTGCACGATCTGAGTTCAAATTCCGCCGAGGTCGACTTTACCTTTTATCTTTTCGAGGTCGATAAATTAAGTACCAATGAAACATAAAGGTCGATGTAGTCGAATAGTCCCCTAAAATTTCAGGCTTTGTGCTTCTTAGAAGAAGGGATTATTGATATTATATGTGTGCATAAGGCGGTGAGCTGGCAGAATCATTAGCTCACCGGGTAATATCCTTAGTGACATTTCGTCTGCCCTTACGTTCTGAGTTCAAATGTCGCCGACTTCACGTTTCATCCCTTTCGGGGGCCAATAAAATAAGTATCAATTGAGCACTGGAATCAATGCAATTGCTGGCCTTGTGCTAAAATTTGAAACTAATATTATATTTGTACATCAATCGAATCAGATAATTCCAATAATGGAAAAGTAATGTTCGTTTTGGCGATGAAATTTTTCAGGCGTATGTTCGTTTCGTTTTGGCGATGAAGTTGTTTCAGGGGCATGTTCTAAGCCTTTTCATTGCCCCCACTCCAAAAGAATTTTAAGGTGTAGGGTGTTTTCACCCATTCCCACAACCAACCTCCTCATACCCTGTTCCCGAGCCTATGTCTTCCAGCCTATTGACATGATCTAGAGACAGGCTTAGGCAAAATATTTAGTGTCAATATAGGTCACACGCTCAGGAATGTGGGAGCACCATGATCTCAAGCGCAAGGAACAGATCCTTAAAATTACCAACGCATTCCCTGCATATCTGGTTTTATATCAGAGTGATCATCTCATAGAAGAGACATACTTGAACAAAAGCTGAGGGGTGGCTCACACTCAGTGGTCACCAGCAGGCGGCAGCCCAACCCGACTTTGTGAAAGGCCGTGTCATTGCTAGATAGTCGTTGGACCTACACTGGGTTCACCCGTACTTTTGACAGGTATAGTTGTTTCGTTCTGTTGGGGTTTCTAGCAACTCTTCTCACCAGGCTAGTCCGGTTGGGGTGTCGGTTTAGTGGTCGACGATCCGATCATGCAACAGATCACTGGATTCGATGTCACCTGTAGCACGCATAAGAAACGTCACAGTTGACCTAACATACATACATATATATATATAGAAGGAAAAAAGGATGGGTTTGTCATTGAAGGAAAACAATTCAATCAAAGCTGACCGAGGGGTAAACAACAATAAATTCTGCCTCATCGAATTCCGTTTGACCAATGCAAACATGGAAAAATGATGATGATCATTATCATAAAGATGAGGACACGTACGTACATGCATACATACATATATACTACACAATGGTTTCAAATTTTGCCACAAGGCCAGCAATTTTGGGAGAGGGGGTAAGTCGATTATATTGACCCCAGTGTTCAATTGGTACTTATCTCACCGACCCCGAAAGGAAGAAAGGCAAAGTTGACCTCGGCAGAATTTGAACTTAGAATGTAAAGACGAACGAAATGTTGCTAAGCATTTTGCCCAGAGTGCTAACGGTTCCTCCAGCTCACCGCCTCATCTAAAGCAACGAATATCAACTATTCAAGGAAAATGGATATATGTATGTTGTGCAACAAGAGCCGAGTGCATGAGGTGCTATAGAGCAAGCAGCAAAATGAGCTCAAGATACTAAGAGTCTTCGACTCAGAATCAGAAATCTCAGATGAAAAGACAATAAGACAGAAAGAGAGAGAGAGGGAGAATAATAGATAGATACAGAGGAGATGATGAGAGTAAACCGTTACAACAAAGGTTCTCAACGAGGAATGTTCCGCCCCTAAGCGGGCGCTGGGTGTGTCGAAGGAAGTGTCAGGTTTTAGGGGGCGGTGAGATAACATAATTACCATACTAAATTTTACGAATAGTAGTTCATATATGATATTATATATGATTAAACTTGTAATGGTTATTAAAATAAATTAAGATCTCATAAGCCACAGGGAAGTCATTAACCTGCAACGAATAAAGTAAACTTACAATTTTTGTCTTCATTAAGTTTTTATCACCTCACTCTTAAAAGCTTATACAATTTAATCACATAGTAAAATTTATAAATTATCATGCTAACTTAATTCAGTCGTGATACCTGACCCAGCACTGAGGTGGGCGCTAAGCATAATAATTACTTAGAAGGAAGGAGGGGTGCGATCAAAAATAAAAAAAAGTGAACCACTGCATCAGAAGATTAAGAGTAAGTGTTAATGAAGAGGGTCAAAATAAGTATGGTGTTTACAAGACATAGTTCAAAGGCTTGACAAAATATGAATTCCTTACGTCATCACTTTTGATGGCACGAGTAACTATACAAAACATATAAATTGATATGCATTATAAATTGATATGTATTATCAAAATATTCAACTTAACAGCGGATCAAAATGAAGAAAAGTTAATTTTGTAAATTGTTAATTTAATCTACTTGTAGTAAGTGATAGATGAACCCGGTGAAGTACAGGTTGAGATGATAATTTTTCATTTGTTATGCTCCATTAGTTCTTTCTCAAATTTCGTAGAAGACGAAGGTGAATGAAGAGACACTGAATAGTAAGTACGTTATCAGTATTGTCAACAGAACATGATGATGAAACAGCAGATTGGCAGACTGTAGGTTTGGTACCAGGAACAATGACGTTATGGTTTGTATTAACATACAGTTATAAAACGCTTTAAACAAAATATCGGTCTTCTGTATGTTTGAAGATGGTACGTCAATGAACAACAAACATACGAGGTAATTATTTGTATCATCTAGAACAGGGGATTTCAAACTTTTTGACTTGCGGACCCCTTTATATTTCAGGCTTTACCTTAGGGACCCCCTTATAAACGCTTATGAAATTTATACATAAATATTTGCTTAAAATAACATATATTTTTACATTTATTTATTTAACAGTATTTAACAAATAGGTTTATTGTCAATTAAAAGATTTCGATTAAAAAACATATATAAAATCAAATTGCCCATAAAAAGTATTTGCTGTCCACGGACCCCCTGTCTTGTCCTTGCGGACCCCCTGTGGTGTGCGGACCACAGTTTAAAAACCCCTGATTTAGAATAATCATTTGTATTAATGTAACAACAATCACAACTCTTCAGTTTTTAGAGTTATATATCTTATTCAGTAAGGTTTCATATGTGTGATATAAGTTCCCCTGGTTTACTTTCCGCTATCTATAAAGCCATATATACTATTCAATCGATTATTACGATGCCTTCGCCCACCTCTAGAAATATCAGCTCTACATTTCGTGTCGACTTTTTATCGTTTAAAGTACTAATTCTACAGCGAGTGACAAGTCACTTTTCTTTTTCTGGTACACGTATTCTTAACCGCGTTCGCCAGTGCATCTTTTCTTTCTAAAGACTATTTCTAACAGGTTGAATGACCATGCAGTGGATCCGTCACTGGTTTGTGAACTGTATTTAGTTGTTCGATCATTTAATTAATCTCGTCATAAATATGGTCGAATAGACCTGGATTTAACAACGTCTGTCTGCTCAGAATAATAAACTTCGTACACTTTAGAAAAACGTTTAGTGTGGAGCGGTCACTAATTTAAAGTATGAAAAGTGTTCGTGACAAAGTCCATGAAATGCGCTTTTGAGAAACCTGCGTAATGAATGTCAGAAGGGATTTTAAACAAAACATTGTGACTTTATTAAAATAGGAACGAGTGCTGACAAGTAGTAAAAGTGTATAACCTGTATGTATATGTGAGTCAGGTAAAGTATTATAACCTATTTTTGCACAAATTGATTCTGTTGGAAGATGTTGTAAACTAATAGGAACGAAGCTAGCTTAAACGAAAATATACAGTTCATTATGAGGCAATGTTGTGGCTGATGTTATCCAGACTTCCGAGGAGCGAAGTTAACATAAATGAACTACGTTGTTCAGTAGGTGACAAGTCGAGAGCCGATATAACTCCAAAGTTGGCTGCACGAAATTGGTGGTGAGAAACGAGAAGCTGTTTCATATTGAAACGGGAACTGTTGTATCTGTGCCGTGTTTTCGCCAACTAGTTAAAAACCGCGCTTCTGTGCTTGGACAGTGAACTACCTTTTGTATTCCTACGCGTCCAGCCCTGATTGATTGGAGCATGTCATAGCACAACTGTACTATGCTGCGGCAATACGAAATAGCTTTCCTGAATCACTACAGTACCCCCTGTTCAAACTACAAGTCGATATAAACAACAGTAAGAAAGAAAAGGGAGAAAAATGCAAAACAAAATGTTCGAACAATGGAAAAACAAATGAATACATTAAGAAAAGCAGGCGTGCAAAACTGAGACGATGACAGGCACTTAGGGCTAGGTCACATATAAATAGTTCTATAAATTCTCTTGGGCCAATGGACACGACGACCACTGCGTGTTGTCGTTCCGTGTGTTGGTGGGGGTGGGGAAGACGTGTGTGAAGCGGTATATGTGTGGGGTATATGAGGCTCCGGGTTATGAGCATCTGTATTGGCCCTTTTAAGCCTATCAACAGAGACAGCGTCTCTGGAACCATTGTAGTCAATGGTGAAATGTTTGTT
This sequence comes from Octopus bimaculoides, assembly GCF_046866305.1. Lineage (NCBI taxonomy): Eukaryota > Metazoa > Mollusca > Cephalopoda > Octopoda > Octopodidae > Octopus > Octopus bimaculoides. The sequence continues at coordinate 22,566,993 of NC_142936.1, read as the reverse complement.
AGAAGGAGAAAGAACACGATAAGGTCCTGAGTAAGTTTGAGTGAGAGGACTTCTCACGGCATCGTTTCAGACATAAACATGTATCTTCAAGGCCATGTCCTTCAGGACCGTAGGTTTCTCGGTTTGATGCCGAGTGTTCATCGGTGGCGTCTTTTGGTCAACTAGTTAAAAACCTTTTGTATTTTTACGTGCCCAGCTCTGATTGGATGGAGTATGCAATAGCACAACTGTATAATGCCGCAGCAACACAAAATAGCTTTCCTGACTCACTACAAACGTAAACAAAAAGCTTTATCATTCCTGATAAGCTTACCTTGTAATCTTATATCTTCAAGATAACCAAAATAAATTACGAAGATTAGCTTCGCCATCAAGTCTAGAGAATACTTCAGTTTCCATCAGTTACCATCTTTATACGAAGCTTAAGTGTGACCCTCAATCAAACACTAATCCTACGTCCGAGATGGAGCTGTTGCTTCTACATATTATATATCTACGTCCTATACTGGGTCCCAGTCAAAGTCCTCTGTCGTTTGCCATAACAATCTAACCGGTTTTCTTACTCTGCCTTCTCTACCGTTACTACTGTAAACACTGTTCCTCGGAGCTGGCCGACATCTCACACCAACTTCACTCTTGCCAGCTCTTCACCGATCATGATCAGGAGCGGCTCGACACACTGTCAACTTGAGCAGTCGTCCATGATGTTACTTGCTGGGGTATCACCTTTAAGAATTTTTAGTCGAATGAACCGACCCTTTTACTTACTTTTTTGTCAAGCCTGGTATTTATCCTAAGGGTATCTTTTGTCGAATCGCTAAGTTACAGGAACGTAAACAACTCAACACCAGTTATCAAGCATTGGTGGTGGACAAACACTGACACAAAGACATACACACGCGCGTGCACACACACACACACACACACACACACATTAATATACGACGGACTTCTTTCAGTCTCCGTCTACCAAATCCACAAGGCTTTGGTCGGCCAGAAGCTATAGTAGAAGGCACTTACCCAAGGTGCCACACAGTGGGACTGAACCCGGAATTATGTGATTACCTAGCATGTTAACAATTCTACCAGCTCGCCGCCTTGAGCAGTATCTGACACTTTGTAAAATATGATACGAAAATATTTAAAGGGGCTAGCTTAGTATGACAGTATTAGATATTACTTCAAACACATTACCTTACAACATACTATGTTACACAAGACTACATTACACTACACAACTACACAGCACCACAGTACATTTCACTAAGCTACTATCAGCTCTGCATTACACTATATTACACAACTTCTGAGCAGCACCGCACTATATTACGTAAAAGGAGAAGCATTGTATGATAAATACGCCAATTGCGTCACCGGTTGATAACAATGTACGACTCATCTAGGAATGAGGCTTGTAAGTGATGATTTTCTTCTATAGCATGAAGCAAATATCATCTGGACAACTAAAGATTAATGAAAATTGATAACAGTTCTTTTTTTTTAATATTTTTGTAGGAGTGGCTGTGTGGTAAGTAGCTTGCTTACCAACCACATAGTTCCGGGTTCATTCCCACTGCGTGGCATCTTGGGCAAGTGTCTTCTACTATAGCCTCGGGCCGACCAAAACCTTGTGAGTGGATTTGGTAGACGGAAACTGAAAGAAGCCTGTCGTATATATGTATATATATATATATATGTATGTATGTATGTGTGTGTATATGTTTTTGTGTCTGTGTTTGTCCCCCCAACATCGCTTGACAACCGATGGTAGTGTGTTTACGTCCCCGTAACTTAGCGGTTCGGCAAAAGAGACCGATAGAATAAGTACTGGGCTTACAAAGAATAAGTCCTGTGGTCGATTTGCTCGACTAAAGGCAGTGCTCCAGTATGGCCGCAGTCAAATGACTGAAACAAGTAAAACAGTAAAAGAGAAACTTCTGGAACTTGAAATAATGAAGTTTAGCAGTATAAGATCATCGATAATACCATCATTTCTTTCTCCAAAGAAATTGACAATAGCTTAAATGGTCTGATGCTTATCACAATATCAAACAACAAAGTATGGCTCCAGTGTTTTTAAAGTTATTCTGAAATATTACGTGAGTCAGCAAGTATTTGCTAATTAGATAAAATGGCCGTACAGATCAGCACGCAATAGTTGATAGGATTCGTTCAAACGAGACACATAGGTATCATGTTATCATTTGAACACCGTGTCAAAGTATTACAGTGTCTTCTGTCAGGTGACCCGAATAATGCATATATTGAATTCCTTTAACAGCTTTAAATTATTTCAAAATTTCAGATAAATGAGAAAAACGAAAAAAAAACAACAATATTTGGTGATATCTGTATCACATGTTGATGGAAACATACACTAATCTTGTGAATATAAGCTTGCATAATCAAAATGTCCCGTATTTGATGAAACTTGTATCAAGTGTAGAAAAAAATCCATTTCAAGCTGTATGTTTTTTCCTATAAAAAATGGTTATCGAAATTAAAAGGCAAGATTCTGTTAGTGTTTATAAGACAGGCCTCAAAACACGCCAATGATCAATGCACAACTCAATAATGTTACATAGAAATGCACGTTGATGCTGGCAATCAGGTAACTGTAATGGCTCAGAATTTCTGAATTGATTTGAACATATCAAAATTAAGAAAGTGTGATCTCAAAGGAAATGAATTTGATGAATCACCCATTGGAATTTTAGGAAAATTTCATGCATTAGTGGAAGTCGGTTATAGAATAAATAGAAGTAGTTAGTTATTGTTACTGAAGGTAAAAAAAAATGGCTTGTGTGGTTTGGACATAATGATTGTTAATAGTTCAGCACTAATTCATGAACTAATTCAATATTAATCCCTGACAACTTTGGTGATTAAGAGGTTTTAACTCCAATAGTATTCTCCAAAGAAATATCAAGCCATGTTATTTTGATGAAAGACGATTATAGATACTTGTAGCACCATTAATCATAACAAAGTTGCGGAAACTAATGAATGAAGGTCTTTTACAAATGGTTCTTCCTGAATGAAGAATTCGGTCCTCTCCATTAATGGCTGAGCAAAAGGTAGAGGGAAACCTCAAAGTATGTGGAGATTATAAAGCTGGTACAAATAAAAGTTTTTCTTTGTCAGATTCTTATCCAACTCCAAATACTAAATTGATATTTTCTTTTCTTTCTAGTATGAACCATTTTGCTAAATTAGTTTAAAAGTGGAATATGTCATTAGATAGTTGTGCTTTCTGAAGCAAAATATATTATGATGATAAATGCACCAACAGGTCTTTTAAGAGGGACAAGTCTTCCATATTAGGATTATAACACCTAACGGTGTGTTTCAGAGAACAACTGAACATAGTGTTGGAAGGGACATCGATAAAGTTATTGTTTATTCAGATGTCATATGTATTGGTGCTAATACTGTTGTAAATTTATATATTCCACTGAACCTCCCAAAACTATGCATCAATATCTAAGCGTCATCTTAGCTTCATAAGAATATCTATGAAGAAAATCAAATAATATCAATGTAAGTAATCTTCACAAGAGATGGATCCACAAACACTTTGCACTTTTCTAGAAACATTAGCATAGTTTGTTAATTACGTCAACACCTGCTTATTACTGCAAGTTATAACATCAAAGTGGAGGCGCAATGGCCCATTGGTTAGGGCAGCGGACTCGCGGTTTCGATTCCCAGACCGGGCGTTGTGAGTGTTTATTGAGCGAAAACACCTAAAAAGCTCCACGAAGCACCGGCAGGAGATGGTGGCGAACTCTGTTGTACTCTTCCACCACAACTTTCTATCACTCTTACTTCCTGTTTCTGTTGTGCCTGTAATTCAAAGGGTCAGCCTTGTCACACTGTGTCACGCTGAATCTCCCCGAGAACTACGTTAAGGGTACACGTATCTGTGGAGTGCTCAGCCACTTGCACGTTAATTTCAAGAGCAGGCTGTTCCGTTGATCGGATCAATTGGAACCCTCGACGTCGTAAGCGACGGAGTGCCAACAACAATAACATCAAAGTAAACAATTAATATTAACTTATTGTTACAAAACAATACCTATACTACAGAAAACTTTCTCCCAAAGAAGACATTGTGATCCTAAAAGTTATAATACTAAGGAACAAGCTAACTAAATATATTAAGGGGAAAATGTTGCAAATTTATATATTTAAGTAGATAAGATCATAAAGAAGTTGGAATTATTAGGCGTGCTGAGCAAAATGTATGTTGGAAACTGGCGAATTATCTTTTGAAGGACGTAGACTGACAAAGGGGGTACATCACCAGATCATCGCTTAATAGTGAGGATTATGAATGTAGAATCATCAAGAGAGAAGTGAGAAGTATCTGTTCTTGGACTTGTCAATTTCTATAAGTATGGGTGATCATAAATGTGATGTCCTATTGTCAGGGGGAGAACAGCAACAAAATGCATTTCAGCTTGGTATAGGCTGAGGTTAGTATCGAAGCCAGTTTTAGGATGTCGTGAATGAAAAGGCTCAATAGGAGATAATTTCGCAAGACGGCCGTTCTGTGTTATTTTTATCAAGATCATTATAAGAGTTATACCTAGCTGAAGCTAGGTATAAGTGGCATTCCGTCGGTAACGACGACGAGAGTCTCAGTTGATCCATACAACGAAACAGCCTACTCGTGAAATTAACGTGCATGTGGATGAGCACTCTACGGACACGTGTACCCTTAACATAGTTCTCAGGGAAATTTAGTATGACAAAGAACGTGACAAAGTTGACCCTTTGAAATACAAGCACCACTCATTTTTGCCAGCTGAGAGGACTGGAGCAACGTGAAATAAAGTGTTTTGATCAAGTATACAATGCGTCACCGGGAACTGAATTCATGACCTTAAGATCATGAGCCAAATACCCTAACCACTAAGCCACGTGCTTTCACGAAGCTAGGGATATAAATACTGAAAATGGGAAATCTTGGCGTTTGTATGGTGTCGATGATCAGAGAATTTTCTGTTTAACCGAAAATATAAATCGGTCTCAGGTTAAAGGCTACGAGAATTTTATTATCTTTCATTTTTAAAAAAAGAAAATTATGGTTTCCGTAAAGTATACATCCACCAATGTTTAAGATAGGTGCCTTACAAACGATAGCATTTGTTTATAAAATATCTTATGTAAAAGCATCTGAGATACTGTATTTTGATGTATTATCACAGTTGGAATTTACTAGTGATCATGATAATGAGGATGACAATAATTTCTTTAGCTATTTTGTGGAAACTAATTAATAAGATGTGAAAATATAAAACTGGAGACTAGTAATGATAATACTATATCAGGTGTATTAAAAAAAAAAAAAACTTTTTATAATAATTGGAGTTGTTGTTCTGTTGCTGAAAGGCCATTCACATTATGAAAAATATGTTAGCAGTAGTAGATGGTATCTTGTGTAATGGAGAATTAATTTGCTTCACCAACCTGTTTGAGAACATTGATGATAAAAGTTGCGGATGATGATGTACACTGTGTCTCAGCGGCAACAAAGAACCAGTTTAATTTAGAAGCATGGTTCAGAGAATACCTTGAAGATGTGACACGATATGAAAGAAAATGTCTGACATGCTAGAATAAAACCAGAGTTACTTCACACAGTAAAATCTAAAGAAATTAAAGAAACGTGTGTGTATATGGTTCATGTTTACGCCAAACATTAAACATTGTTCATAATATGTTATGATACAGATACTGAGTGGGCTGAAGTAATAACAATTCGGGCATTAAAAACTATTCATGCACGTAGCAGTCCCCGACGGTTAGCTATCGTAGGCGAGACAATCATTTCAAGATGAATTCAAGTAGGGTTGGACATATGAATTTTAAATCGGAGAGTAATGAAGAAGGTACATACAATATACACATAATAAACATCTTAAAATTATTAGTTGTAGGTAGCCATTGTATAGCGTCATTTCATACTTATTTGAAATCGTCAGCATGGCATTGTTGTTGTTGGCACTCCGTCGCTTGCGACGACGAGGGTTCCAGTTGATCCGATCAACGGAACAGCCTGCTCGTGAAATTAACGTGCATGTGGCTGAGCACTCTACAGACATGTGTACCCTTAACGTAGTTCTCGGGGATATTCAGCGTGACACAGTGTGACAAGGCTGACCCTTTGAATTACAGGCACAACAGAAACAGGAAGTAAGAGTGAGAGAAAGTTGTGGTGGGAGAGTACAGCAGGGTTCGCCACCATCCCCTGCCGGAGCCTCGTGGAGCTTTAGGTGTTTTCGCTCAATAAACACTCACAACGCCCGGTCTGGGAATCGAAACCGCGATCCTATGACCGCGAGTCCGCTGCCCTAACCACTGGGCCATTGCGCCTCCACTGTCAGCATGGCATAACTCGAGGCAAAGAAATTACGATAAATTAGAAACCATTATGCTAGTTCTAAATTAGAGATCATTATGAGGCGCGTGGCTTAGTGACTTGCGTGTTGAACTCCTGATCGTGAGATTGTGGTTTCGATTCATGAAACGGGCGCTGCGTTGTATTCTTGAGCAAAGCATTTCATTTTACTTTGCTCCAATCCACTCAGCTGGCAAAACATGAGTAATCCTGCAACAGACTGCCGTTCCATCAATATATACGCCACAGAATACGAGAAACGTGCCTTATGAATCCATCACTCTGAAAGAGCCTTTGATTTTTAATGTTGTTTTCTATTTCTACGCTAATGTGGATTGGTAGAACCGTTAGAACGTCGAAGAAGATCATTTGTGGTATTTAGTTACAGCATTTTACAATCTGAGTTCAAATCTCATCGAGGTCAACTTTGCTTTTCATCCTTGTAAATTCGATAGAATAAAGTACCAGCCAAGTACTGGGATTGATTTTATCGACTAACGTCTCCTTCAGTATTATTGCATGCTTTCTTCCGGCTTGCAGGGGCTTAAGTCTACATAAGACTATAAGGTGAAGACTAGTTCCATGCAACAGCTTGGTCCATCCAGTCAGGTAAAACTTCTGAACATAGAAGTTTCAAGTATGACTATTTAGATTAGGGATTCTCAGCATGGGCCCATATCATTCCTGGGGCTCCATATAAAATTTGGGGGGGGGGGATCCATGCAAGCAAAATAGTAAATTGAGAATCTATAGTAATATTTTAAGAGTCCACAAAAAGACTTTGTACTAGATTTACTTGTGTATTGCAAGAAACAGTTAAGTTTCTTTCTCAAACGTTTTACATCATTCGACTGAAGCATGCTCTCTCAGATAGTGCAATTTCAAACCTATACAAATGAACGTGCGAAAAAAAAAAAAAAGGAATTTTGAAAGAACCGGTGTTGGTTTGATTACGTCTTAGTAACTTAGTGGTGGCTTGGAAAAAAGAGACCGATTGGATGAGTACCAGTCTTGATAATAATAAAAAAATTGTAGTAGGGTCGATTTGTTAGACTAAACTCTTCAAAGCAGTGCCCCAGCATGACCTCCGTATGACTGTAGTAAGTAAAAAATAAAAGGTACGTATCTATATTTATATATGTATGCGCGCGCGCGTGTATAGGGTCAAAAATAAGGAGTGCGTTGCGTTACGTGAAGTCAAACACGTATAGTAATAAACAAACGAACAGAAAAAAGATACAGAAAGTCAAGTTGAAAAACATATACTAAATGCACAGAGGAACGAAAAACACAGATATACACACATACATACATATATACATACATACATACATACAAACATGTATGTATGTATGTATGTGTGTATGTATGTATTATGTGTGTATGTGTGTATGTATGCATGTATGCATGTATGTATGTATGTATGTATGAATGTATGCATGTATGTACGTACGTATGTATATATATATATATGCATTTATATATAATATAATATAATACAATGATATGTATGTATGTATGTGTGTATGTATGTATGTATGTATGTATGTAATAATACAAATAATGTATGAGTATATGCATATATACGTACATGTATGTACATACCTACATCTACATGTATATATAGATGCATATCTGGGTACAGGACGTTGCAAAATAAAACGTGGACAAAATGATAAACAGGGCACAGAAAACACACAGGCCACATAGAGAACATTTCCTTCACCAGCTGCCACCATTTTGTATGTATGTATGTATGTATGTATGTGATGATCTTCTTTCGAACATTGTATATATAAGTAAGATTGGTGGACAAAGTAAAACAAACTGCGCTTTATCAAAGTGCAACGTACACGAATGATGGTTAACATTTGGGAATAACAGGCAATGATATCGAAGTGCTGGGTAATCGATGACAAACGCAACAAAATGATAATTGTTTAAAACCCTGTTTAGTATAAAATACGTTTGATGTATTCAATTTTATAAATTTTAAGATGAACTAGATAAATATAGTTGTTTCAGATTTTGGCTCAAGACCAGCAGGGAGGGGGAAGTCGATTACATTGACCTCAGCACTGAACTGGTACTTATTTTATCGACCCCGCAGGATAAAAGGCAAAGTTGACCTCGGGTGAATTTGAACTCAGTAAATGAATTATATTTATAGTGATGTCATGCATTTAAGGTGATTGTATTTCTTTTTAAACGCAACCAAATACACGCATTCGCATTTACATGAACACACACCGACATACACAAACAAACACACACAAATAAACAGGTAGACACATACTCACACTCTCAGATACAGAATCACATACATATTTTCTCACACATCACGCGTGCGTAGTCGCGTCATATGCCTTTTATGTGTGAAAATAATTATTAGCTGTGTACTTAGTTAAATCATAAATTTCATGACCATAAATATTAGAAAGTATTTACGAAAACTCGTTTTGGAAATTAAAAACTGGGACAAATTACGACACCGAAGCATTCTTTAGCAACACTGGGACTATTGTTTGAAAACTGGGGTGTTTGGACATCCTGCATGCATTTGATGAATGGTTTTTAAACGCTCTGTTTATGTGATTGGCGTCAGGTAAACTCTAGTGAATATGTTTACAGTAGATTGCTTGAAGTACCATGTATCGTTCAATATTTGTGTTTTACATGACTCTATGTTCCTTCTATTGTATGTATTTGTTGATCGTTGAAACCTACGAAGTTAACACTTGCTGATTATTATTTGTTTGTCTGGAATACCTCTCAAGTATATACCCACCAACTTGGTTTCTAAACGTTTCGAAAAATCAATATTTTTAATGAAATTTTCTTCGGATGGTGTAGATTGCTATTAAATCGATTTTTTTTTTTTTTTTTTTTTTTTTTTTTTTTTTGGTGAAAAAATTATTTTAGGTGGGTGAGGAGCGAAGTTTCGGATAATTCACATAAGTCGATAATATATTCTCATAACTTTCAGAAAAATGTCTTTTTAATGAGATTTTCTACAAATACTTTTCAGACAGTGTTGAGTGCGATTAATCTCTCCCTCTCCTCCGAAAACTTTTTTCTTTTCTAAACAAATTCCGATATAATCAGAACCTACACCATCTGAAACGTTTTTGTGGAAAATATCTATCAAACAAATATCCATTTTTCTGAATGTTACAAAGAAACAAAAGTCGAGGTAGAGGGCATATTTGTGTAGGTATGACGATTATCTTTTACCGGTTCTCATTTTCAGGTTGAGTGAAACAACGTGAAATGAAGTGCCTGACTCAAGGATACAACACACCGTCTATTCCTTAAATCACACCTCACGATCCACTATAATCAACAGGTCATACGCTTTCACTTCTCAACGTAATAAGATCAAATCGTGATTAGGGTAGGCCCAATATCATCCTCTCACTTATTTCGTCTGCCTTTACGTTCTGAGTTCAAATTCCGCCGAGGACTACTTTGCCTGTTGCGTACTAGGGTCGATCTAATCAAAAATGTGCCTAGAGTAGAAAAGAATATCGTCCTCTCACTAAACTTCGACATCGATAAACATTGGAGTTGAAACAACCATTTCAACCCTCAACCCTAGGATCAATGTTCTTGTATCTACCGAACATTGATCATGATTTGATCAAATTTCTATGAAATAAATTAAAACAACAATTATAGTTCCTACTATAGGCACAAGGATAGCATATTTAAATAGAGGGGATC
>NC_142936.1:22529364-22546864 GCF_046866305.1 Octopus bimaculoides | reverse complement strand
CTTCGTATACATTTATATGTGTGTGTGTGTGTGTGTGTGTGTGTGTGTGTGTGTGTGTGTGTGTGTGTGTGTGTGTGTGTGTGTGTGTGTGTGCTTGTCCCCTCAAAACCACCACCACCACCACCACCACATGACAACCGTTGTTGGTGTGTTTACGTCCCCGTAACTTAGCGGTTCGGCAAATAAGAACGATAGAATAAGAACCAGGCTTTACGCAAACATAAATACTGGAATCAATTCGTGCTACTAAAACCCTTTAAGGCGGTGCTCCAGCACGGCCGCAGCTTAATGATTGAAACAAGTAAAAGATAAGATATATCCACATATATAAACACCATCATCATCATCATCATCATCGCCATCGCCATCTCCATCGCCATCATCATCATCATCATCATCATCATCATCATCATCATTATCATCATCATCATCATCGTTATCTTCATCATCGTTCGAGGTGGTTGAAAAATCAATCCCAACCAGTGGAGGATTCACAGTACTAGCCGTACTATTCATCCTTTCAGATGAACAGTACGACAAATACAAAACGTGGCTCACGTCTCTTCTTTTCACATGTCTGCCCTTTCGCCATATACATTACTCTACCAAGACGTTTGATTCGTTTCTGGCTTTCCTCAACGCTCTTTTAAACGTATCTACGAACCTCTTCGCAGGACCATTTGACCTCGGACGGTATGGCGAGATAGTGGCATGTTCCATTTGATGCGTCTTACAAAAATCTTGGAACTCTTTTGCTGTAAATTGCGTGCCATTATCCGAACTATAGTGTCCGGCACACCAAAACGTGCAAATATTTCATCCAAAAATTCGGTAGTTATTTTCGTAGTTGGTTTTTTGCACTTACAAACTTCAGGCCATTTTGTGTAGCTATCTACCACTACCAGATAATATACACCGTTTAGTGGTCCGTCAAAACCCATGTGTAGTCTAGACCACGGTTGAATCTTTACTGGAGGTGCCTTAGCTGCCAGGGCGCATCCCCTGCATGCTTTCACCAGTTTCTTGATATCATTATCCATACTAGGCCAGTAAATATAAATCCTCATGATGGCCTTCATCTTATTTCTTTATTGCCCACAAGGGGCTAAACATAGAGGGGACAAACAAGGACAGACAAAGGGATTAAGTCGATTACATCGACCCCAGTGTGAAACTGGTACTTAATTTATCGACCCCGGAAGGATGAAAGGCAAAGTCGACCTCGGCGAAATTTGAACTCAGAACGTAGCAGCAGACGAAATACTGTTTAGCATTTCGCCCGGCATGCTAACGTTTCTACCAGCTTGCCGCCTTCATCTTAGCTATTCCAGGATGTCCTACACGAAATTATTTTAGCATTCTATTTTGTAATACATCAGGTATCACAACCCTATGAGCGTACATCAACACATTGTCACACATCGATTAGTATTTCGAATCTTTGTTACATTCAGCGACATGATTTTTTTTTTGTATTTGTCTCATTCATTATTATATTTTTCACTTTGTTAATAAACGCATCTTTTTCTGCTTTACTTTCTATCTCTTCCAATGTGACTGGTAGTTCTCGCACTACATTGCGCAGAGAATATTTTAAAATTCAACTTTTGGTTTTAACGTTGCTATTACTGAATCTTCCAGCGGTTCCTTATACTTCGGGATCAATCTCGATAGCCTGTCAGCATGTCCCAAATTCTTCGATTGTAATCGATTGGCTGTATATGTGGGGACGGTGATCTGTCTGTAAGGTAAATTTTCCGCCGTGCAAGAATTTATGAAATTTCTTCACTGCAAAGGTAATGGCTAGCGCCTCTTTTTCTATCTGGCTGTAATTTTTTCCGCCCATAGTAATGCACGTAACGCATGCGCGATCGGTTTTACGTTACCATTTCCCAACTTATGTAAGGTTACTACTCCGACCCCAGACTCGTTAGCATTTGATGCTACAATTATTTTTAGTTTCGGATTAAAATGTGCTAGAGACAGCACTGACGTTAACATCTTTTAAATCTATCTCTTCGAATGCTTTTTGGCATTCGTCAATCCAAAACCATTTCACATCTTTTCAGCAGTTTGTTTAAAGGTGCTCTTAGCTCATGCATTCTTGGAATATACATTTGATAGTAATTCGCAAGACTTAGAAAAGCTTGTAAGGTTGTTATATTAGTTGGAGGAGGCATATATTTAACTGCGTCTGCCCTCGATGGGTCCGGTCGTCGTCTATTCCTGTCGGTAATTTGTCCTAAATACTTAATTTCAGGTAAGAAAAATTCATATTTTTCCTCACTCAACGTGAAACCGTAATCTCTTATTTTCTTAAAAACACACTTAACTTGCTCGATATGCCGATCACGAGATTCACTTTTATTTAATATATCATCCAGTTATGGAATTACGAATTCAGTCTGCTAACATTGCATCCATAACCTGTTGAAAAATTGCAGGTGCAATTTTTATTCCGAAAAGAAGTCGGTTCAACTTGTATAACCCTTTGTGCGTGTCTATCGTCAACAGCTTGGAACATTCTTCTTCTATCTGCAGCTGTAAATGAGCTTCTGATAAATTCAGTTTAGAAAAGAGTTTGCCTCCATTAAGCTTGGCAAAAATCTCCTCTGGGCTTGGTAACGGATAGTTATAAGTTTTCAGACATTCATTAAATCCCGTCGAAAAATCGGCGCAGACCCTTATTTAGTTATTTTTCTTTTTTTATGTACACAGTTGATGCTACCCATTCCGAATGGTCTAATTTTTGTATTACACCAATATTCTCAAGTCTTTTCAATTCTTTTTCTTCTTGATTCAGTGCCGCAAAAGGCACAGCTCCCTTTGGTTTAAAAACCGGAACGGCATTTTCGTCTTCGTATATGTATCAAGTTCTTCCGAAAAACATCAGGATACATTCTTTTAACTTCATTTTTAACTGGCGTGCGACGCATTCACATTACTACAGAAAATACTTATGGGCAAATCCCACAAATTAAATGTCTCCATCCAATCTGTACCAAACCGATTCATGGTATTTTCTGATATGTAGACCTTCGCTTTGAGTGACTTCCCATGGCGTCAATTCACTCAGGAATCGATCTTGCTGTCCAGAGACTCCACGAGCTATTTGCTTTGTTTTCTTGAAAGTAGGTCTTCCAATTTTCTTCCAAGTTTCGGTATTTATTATTGAGATATCGCTCCCTGCATCTAGATGTAATCTTGTGTGTACATTATTAATTTTTACTCTTCTTAGACTGTTCTGCGCATGCTCATTTATACTAACTAGTATAGTTCAGAAAGTTAAAGAAGTGATTTTAAATTCTCAATCGCAGAATATGAATTTAGTATAGTTCACTTAGCCAATCACGGGATATACAAATTCCCCAAACAACTGTCTTGTAAGTCATTATCCAATGTATCCTTCAATTCTTTACGACACTGCAGTGTGGCTAGCGGGAGATTTAGCTGGTATTTCTAGCAGTCTGAGTGACTGCATATAGATAGTTTTAATTGTTCGAGTTGTGTCTATGTATGTGAGGATTGACTATAATGTGTGCGTATGTGTGCGGTGTGTATGACGTATATATACAAGTATGAGATGTGTGTATATATGTAAGGTGCGTGTATTTACGAGGAGTGTGTATGCACGAAATGTGTGTATATGTGAATTGTACGTATATGTAGAGATGAAGAAGCTGTGGGCTGGACAAAGACACAATGATAATGGAATGAAAAAAAATGGTTGGTGGGAGAAGCAGACAACGCCCGCCGATTGTTGCTTCTCGAAAACATTGTTCTCTTTTCTTTTCCAACAAAACAAAATGAGGTCTTGACCCTCTTACCTCAGTTACAGAAATAGACGCAAACGTCCTTACAAATTGAGGCACCGAGCCTCTTACCAAAAATACAATTTCAAATTGAGGCACTAAGGCCTCTTACCTTTCCTCCCCGACCAGGTTATATGCCTCCCGCAGGCAATCCTGCAGTTCCAAGTCGGGACTCCAAAGAGCAAACCTATATTGAAGCAAACTTCTTACCACACAGTCACAGTGGAGTCGCAATGGCCCAGTGGTTAGGGCAGCGGACTCGTGGTCATAGGATCACGGTTTCGATTCCCACACCGGACGTTGTGAGTGTTTATTGAGCGAAAACACCTAAAGCTCCACGAGGCTCCGGCAGGGGATGGTGGCGAACCCTGCTGTACTCATTCACCACAACTTTCTCTCACTCTTACTTCCTGTTTCTGTTGTGCCTGTAATTCAAAGGGTCAGCCATGTCACACTGTGTCACATTGAATATCCCAGAGAACTACGTTAAGGGTACATGTCTCTGTGGAGTGCTCAGCCACTTGCACGTTAATTTCACGAGCAGGCTGTTCTGTTGATCGGATCGACTGGAACCCACGACGTCATAAGCGACGGAGTGCCAACAACAACAACCACACAGCCACGCCTGCGCCTAAATGTGATATGTATATATATATATATGAGGTGCGCGTGTATGTGAAGTGTGTGGTATGCGTGAGGTATGTATATGTGTTAGGAGTGTGTATGTAAATATGTATAAGTTTTATGCATGCGTGTGATCGAGGAAGAGGAGGGGGTGTATGTGGGTAACTTTGTCACTATCGCTCATTTGACCTTGATGACCTTTTTATCATGAGCCATGTAACTAATTAAGATATTCATGAATGATAGTGGCGGTAATGATATTGGTGGTGGTGGTGGTGGTGGTGGTGGTGGTGGTAGTGATAATGATTATCATGGTGTTGGTAGTGATGAAGATCATGCTGATTTGGTGGGGGTGATGGTAATGGTCGTGGTGGTGGTGGTAGTGGTGGTGGTGACAATGATGATGATCATGTTGGTGTTGATGATGATGATAATCGTTGTGGTGGTGGTGGTGGTGGTGGTGGTGGTGGTGGTGGTGGTGATGGATGTGATGGTGATGGTGGTGCTGATGATGGTGATAATCATGGTGATGGCTGTGAGTTGTGATGGGGTGATGGTGGTGGTGGTGGTGATGATGATGATGATGATGATGATGATGATGATGACGATGACGATGACGCTGATAGCGATCGTGGTGGTGGTGGTGGGGGGGTAGTGATGGAGTAGTAATGATGATAGTAATTAGTGTGATAGCATTGGTAGCAATGGTTGTGACGGTAGTCGTAGCGACGTTCGTGGATGTGCAAGCGATTATGCACTGATACACACATACACACACACACACGCACACGCACGCACACGCACACGCACACACACACACACACACACGCACACGCACACACACACACACACACACACACACACACACACACACACACACATTCTAAGCTTCGTTTAGGAAAACTTCACAACTTCGCAAATCAACCGGACACGAAACTGCAACAATTTAAATTTATTCAAAGTATAACCAAGTTATCCATTTACGTCCTCAACGACCCACATTAAAACACATGCACATATGCACATACATACATACGTGCGCGCGCCTGCACATCTCAACAAGCCAATTACTACTGCAACGATTCAAATTCATTGCCCATCGCTACTAACCATAACCAAGTCACTCCTTTACATCCTAAATAATTTACACTCCCACCCCCACAGAGGCCAATTAGTACTCATTCTCAGACTTCATCTTCTGTTCCACACTCCTTTCTATTGTAATTACTTGGCAAACAATCATCCACCTCTACTCCGAGTATCTGTCAATTATCATCACAACACACTTCAAAGAATAAAGCAAAACTCAATTTCTAACCTAGCCCCTAATCTCTTTTTTCCAACCACCTTTTCTCATTCTTTTTATTTTCCCTACCGTTTTTTCACATTCTTTAATTTTTTTCTGATGAAAGACTAGCGTCAGAAACATCAAAACTGTTTTCCTTGTTTTTAAGTGCTAAACTAATACGTTTGTTAAAAGTTAGTCCTCCGTGTTGTCTTCTTTATATGTTTGTTGCCTATTTTTTTGTAAAGAGTTCCAACAAGAAACAGCATTCAAGGATTCAAAGATATCAGACTCTTGCAACACCACAATCACCAACATGAACACTGCAGTAGATTCATTCACTAAAATAATTATAAACGCATCTAAAAACATATTCCACTGGGCAACATAAAAGGTAGAACAAACATTGCAAACATGAGATATCTAATCGCAAAAGAAACTTGAGCCAGTTTCAAGCACAACTGACCTAAAAGCGAAAACAAACAAAAAAGTTTCAATGTCAAACAACAAAACAAGGAAAGAACGTAAAAAATAAACGATAAAAATATCCAGAAAGACATATGTGTCAAGCTTAAACAACAGAACAAACAGTAAAATATTAGGTAGAGTAATAAGCATCAACAACAACAACGACTGTCAAACTTCACCCAATGTTACAATAATAAAACATAAGAACAGCCTCATACATCGATGACATCACACTCACTCTTTCGTAATTCTCCAAAGACTTTGGTACAACGGTCCTTAACCTCCTTAAGTCACCCGGAAACCTGGTTCTACAACAGTCTTAAAGCGCTACCTGTCAAATCCATTGCCTCCCTTTTTACCAACAACATGAAAGAACATCGTATAGAACCAGCCATCACACTCAGTAATATAGACATACCGCACACACATACAGGTACTACGTATGGCATCTCTACAGCATTCACAACACACATTATGGTGAAAGTGGTGCATATAGTTGGGTTTGAGATTATCTTTGTTGAAAGCACAAATATAGAGTTGGAGGCGAAGTTGTAAGCGCTGGCGGAGAACTTTTCAACAACGAGTTTCACTTTTGATACTCCATCAATTTCATCAACATTTTCTAAATGATGCGGATATCAAGTTCACAAATCATCTAAGACTTGGTTCCTCCACTCCGTGCCATACGCTTCCACTATAAAACATCGAGCACACATTACATAACAACATTGCAACATAGTTTTATTTTGTCTCAAGTGGTCTAGCCTTATCTAACATTATCCTGTAATTAAAAAAAAAAGACCCCTATAACATTCAAATGGTACCTAGACAAACAAACCACTGACATCCAGATACATCACCTCAGAAACAAGTCCCTACTTGAGTGTGCTTTGATGCCCCTAATACAAAACTTAAAATATCACTCCAGGTGAAGCTTTCAAATTTGACATAGCCAGAACCTGTCTAAGTTATCTAAGTTTTACAGCTCATAAGGTAGGATCTCACATATATAATATATGTATTATAGCGGTTTGAAAAACTTTGATAAGGCACGCAATTAGTAGACAATCCCCTCCCCATCTACGAATAGATTCAAGGCTGTGAATATGGGAATAAGCAACCTCGGACCAAATCACGGGTGACCCCTTGGCAAGGCCTAGCACCAGGTAACTATCCGAGCCAGGGTTACGTGAAATCATAGGATGCTGCATGGTGAATATGAACTATTTCGGCAGATGAGCTTATTGAATCAGTGACAAATATCACTAGATGTTGAGTGGATGAACAGTCAACAAACTGTCAACGGCCAGAAAAGCAGAGAATTACTGCTAATCTGTAGTCGTGGTGTGCACAGATGAGATATTCAGATATCGAAAGACTAATATAAGCTAATCATCTGTGCAAGTTTACCCGAACAGATGATGATGATGAGGGCTCAAAATTTCAAAGAAAGTGATGAGGTATATAAAGAAACAGAGTTAGTGAGAGTGATTATGAATATCAGCAATAGGGTTGGTGGAATAATCTCAAAGGAACATTTGTTTTCTACCATCAGCACACACCCCATCACACTACCATTACTAGCGACCTTACCACACAAATACTCACACACACCTCACATACGCCATGCACACGCACCAATAATACATCGTAAATTACTACACCTTACCATGATCACGTACTATATACTTTCAAAAGAAAAGAAAAGTCCTTACCACACCTTAACGTAACGATAGACATTCCTTGCCCTATACGGTTATTAAGTCACACACGTTCGCGCACACTCGCACAAAACGAACGACAAGTGTATGAATGAATGAGTGAATGGACGAATGATAGAATGAATGAATGAATGAAAGAGAAGAAGGAATATGCGTGTAGAAAATAGAGACTTTCCTACGCATTCCAACAAATTCCGGTTTCATTGAAATACAAAAATGAAAAAAAAAATAATAAACGAAAATCAACTTAGAGAGCAAACAAGTGAATATTGTAGTATATAATGGATTTTAGCATATTAACAGCCAATACATTGAAAGATATTTGGTGTCTAAAATCACTAACTAATGTATTTTATTATGTAGGTCACTCGTTCGTTCTTGTGTGACAGGATTTCATCTGGAGGCTGTTAGTAAAAATTTGAGTGAAAGAGGACCGCATTAAAAACTTCTTAACACCAAATCAGTATTGACCGACTTTATTCAATATGAATTGTTCGATCATTTCTTTTGAAGCTTTACAAGCAGGGATGAATTATAAAAAAGTTTTATATAGATGGCGTCATAAGACTTTATAAATTTCGAGAGAACATGAAAAAAATCTTCTCTGGAGCGGTTTAACTCAAAGTTGATAAAGCTATTGTTGGCACTCCGTCGCTTACGACGTCGAGGGTTCCAGTTGATCCGATCAACGGAACAGCCTGCTCGTGAAATTAACGTGCAAGTGGCTGAGCACTCCACAGACACGTGTACCCTTAACGTAGTTCTCAGGATATTCAGCGTGACACAATGTGACAAGGCTGGCCCTTTGAAATACAGGTACAACAGAAACAGGAAAAAAGAATGAGAGAAAGTTGTGGAGAAAGAGTACAGCAGGGTTCGCCACCAACCTCTGCTGGAGCCTCGTGTTTAGGTGTTTTTGCTCAATAAACACTCACAACGCCCGGTCTGGGAATCGAAACCGCGATCCTATGACCACGAGTCCGTTGCCCTAACCACTGGGCCATTGCACCTCCCCAAATACAGTTATAAATAACGAGTAAATATTGGGTTAAAATATTAGTTTGAAATTTTGGCACAAGGCCAGCAATTTCTGAGGAGGAAGTGAGTCGATTACGACTCCAGTGATTAACTGGCACTTATTTTATTGACCCCAAAAGCATAAAAGGCAAAGTCGACCTAGGCAGAATTTGAACTCAGAACATAAAAACGGACAAAATACCTCTAAGCATTTTTTCCCAGAGTGCTAACGATTCAGCCAGCTCGTCGCCTTTATTGGGATAAAATATCAGCAAAATTATTAATAGCTATTACTAATAGCTTTTTTGCTTCGAGAGTCAATGTTCCAAAAAAGAATTATTTCACATTTTGTCGAAATTTCTAAATTCTTATGACGTCAACAACACAATTCTCACTTTAAAAATAATTTCTAGAATGAATAGGGAAATCCAAAGGAGTACTTTGGTCAAGTGGTAGACCGTCTGTCATGTCGACAGGTAATTGTGTTTCTGTCCCACGGGCAACCTTCAACCTTTTTTCTGTCAAAAGGGTTTTTAGACCCAATATTTACACGCTATTATTTATAGCTTATCTTCTTCGAGATCCAATGTTCCAAACAAGATAAGTTTTATATTTCAGAACTGCTGAACCTGAAATAATTAAGTTTTTTGCTTCAGTTTCGGAATTGACTTATTCATCCATCCATCCATCCATCCATCCGTACATACATACAAGTGTGTATTGGTTTGGAAATCAGCTGCCCAGCGGATGTTGATATAAAGTTAAAGATCAGTGAAAAAGAGAATATCTACGCTGAACTATTGAGAAATCTACAACTACTCTATCCAGATTACAAGTTCAGGCTAATACCTGTAATTATTGGGGCACTGGGATATGTAACATACTGCCAAAATACCAATCTTGAGAAATTAGGCTTCTCAAAACCAGAAAGGAGAGAGCTGATTTGAAGACTACAAATCCGAGCCATCACTGGAACTGTAAAAAATTGTAAAACTTTCCAGAAGTCATTTAAGTATATATAAGCTTGTCTAGATATGCAACTATATGCATGAGAATACATACAGAAAACAAAACATACACATCTGCACATATACATATATACAGGCAGATATACATACCCTGTTGAAGTTGAAATTTCAATGAAGTAGCCTTGAATCTAGATTAGAAACCGGTTCTTTTTCTATTGGCAACAAATCTTGAAATAAAACTAAATAATGACATACGTACATACATACATACATACATACATACATACACACACACATGTTATGTTTACACTTTCAGAAGTTTTGATGGAAATGTTTCACCGGTGTTCCTGGTGTCGATGTTTATGTATATATTCAATAACAAGGGGATTCTCTATTCTTACTCCAGGACAATCTATGTATGTATGCATGCACGTACGTACGTTTGTATGTATGTATGTATGTATGTATGCATGTATGTATATATGTATGTATGCATGCATGTATGTATGTATGTATGTAGGTACGTATGTTGATATATATGTACGTACGTACTTACGTACGTTTGTATGTATGTATGTACGTACGTATGTACATACCTGCATACGTTTGAATGTATATATGCATTCATGTATGTATGAATGTACATACGTACGTTTATGTATGTACGCACATGTTTATGTATGTACGCACATGTTTATGTATGTACATACCTATGTATGTATGTATGTATGTATATAAGTCATCACTTTATTTATCAGAATCTTCGCGGAAGAAGGGATCTGCTTTCTGAGAAAGAAACCAAAGCTTCATTATTGGAATTTGTATAACAAGAACAACGATAAATGCAGCATATCGAATTTCAAAGAAGTCTTTCATATTTTTACTGTATCATTTATAGATTGTATTTGTAAAGCTCGTATTAGCTGTCTCTCTCTTTGCTTGCAAATCCTAGCTTTTCCAAGTTGTCAGTTAGACGTTTACTAAATATAACCGATTACCTCAATGACTACTGGTAGAAACATAAATTTATAATCCGAGTTGAGGAGTTGCAGTTTCGAGGCAGTTTTTCCCTTGGATGCCCTCCTTTTTGATGATTTTGGAATGGAAACTTTATGACTGTACATGACTTCTCTTCATCCCCAAATCACTACGTCAAGTCTGTTGTTTGTTTCCCTATCTGTATGTATTTATGTATGTATGTATGTATGTATGTATGTATGTATGTATGTATGTATGTGGCTCGATGGACGTCTGGGCGCTCGTGTATGTATAGGAATGAAGGGGGAATTAGCCTCGATATGTGAGCAGAGTTCTAATATGAGTTACTTATTTCTAACATGAGCGGGTGATTTGACTTTATAATGAGTCGACAACTGATCGATGATGGTTTAAAATTCTGGCAGAAGACCAGCAATTTTGGAAGAGGAGTTAGGTGGATTACTTTGGTCTCGGTGTTCAACTAGTACTTATTTTAACGACACCAAAAGGATGAAAGGCAAAATCGACCTCGGCAGAAATTGAATTCAGAACGTAAAGAGACGAAATGCCGCTAAGCATTTTTTCCGACCTAATAACGATTCTGCCAGCTCGCAGTCTTAATTAAACCTGACCAATATTAAAGTATTTTCTGACTGTGAAGAAGAGGCGCAGTTCTTTGGAATGCGGTTTTATTTTTATGTATGTGAGGTCACTGCATGAGATCATCAGTATTGGGGGCATAACATTCTGGCTATGTTGGGAGTTTTAGTTAAGGTGTGATGCAAGGCAGTTTAGGTATTTATTGATATTGCGCCTTTGTATTGTTAATAATAATGTTCGAGATTTCTGTCTGTAGATGCTGTAGATATGTCTGGTATTTAGGTTACGGCTGGGTGCCGTCGGTGCATGGAAAGCTAAGAAGAAATAAAGGGCGATACCATTAACAAGTAGGTCATTAATGTAAAATCAAAATAAAAAGATGACAAATGGCGTGATTATATATTACTTACCTTTTTTATCGCCTTTGAAATGTTGCAAGTGACAATGATTGGTTGGTGGTGAGCACGATCAGAGAGGCTGTCTTAATTTACCATGAGTCATTGTCACGTGTGTCGTAAGGTTGGGATAAATCTCTGTAAAGAGATAAACATTTGAAAAATTTGGTGACGGTATGTTCTATTTCAAGGACACAAGAAACCCTGTCCACCCCCAATCAGCTTAAGAGGTTGAAATGATTGGGGAAGATTTGTGCTCAGAAGCTGTTTACAGGGTAGGGAGTTGGCAAATGGAATTACAGCCTGCAGGAGCAATTAGTACAGAGCTATCTTGGCTGAGGAGTAATAGGTGTAATAATTCTGTAAAATTGGAAGAGAAAATCTTCAGAGTACCTATTCAAGAGTTCTTACTGAATCTCAAAATGCTGGTATTTTGATTGTTGAGTACACATGTGATATCCGTTTACTGTTCAACAACTTTTGTCTGAGTGATACAATGTAGCACTCAAAGAACTTTATACTTCTGCCTTAATTATTTCTTCTTACATAGTCCCTGCCAGTGTCCATGTTGATGTAGAAGTTACCCCTAGGAGTTAATAACTTTCTAAGTCTTGATGTCCGAGTTACAGACTTGTTCAAGCACGCAGTCTAGTATCGTAAATGTTCGTTCTATCATTGGCTCCACAAAAATTATGGGATATAGTTTTACTGAATGCAGACCCCTTTATCGCCTTAACGTTACTCACAACACCAACGTATGCCACATTCTTATCGATTTCGAGATACTTCTAGCATTCGTGTATTTGTCATTGGAAACATTGGAGATAGACAGCATTGACAGCCATATTCCTCGTGCGGTCAATAATCATTCCTCGATTGTTTACAAAATATGAATACTTTTTAAGACCAATCATTTGTAATGGTTCAAGGAAAGATTCCAAAGTACCACTTGCTAGATTTTGCCTTACTTCTTTCTATTCGACACATTCAGTAATACGTACAAAACCGTTTGTAAAAGTGCAGAAATATCTCACATTCCACGGGATAAACGCTACTTCTTTTCAATTTTTTTTTACACATGTAAACCTTCGTTTTGATTTTAATTTTCAATAAACAAAGAAAAAACGTTATATGGTCCTGATGAAAAATAAAAACTGAATGCGAGATATTATAGGTAAAAGTCAAATTCGTGACCTTTTGACTTCTGGCGCCCTTTTTACAGAATAAATTTGCTTATCATTTGCATTAACTTGGAAATCTTGCAGTCATTCTATGTGGTCATTTGAAAAGATTTTGCGAAGAGTTGCAAAGTTAGAGCTGTTTGAATTCTCCATACCCCTAATTTTTTTACCTCCAGCTGTAAAAGTGGGCGTAGTCAAAAAGTCCATGCTGGGGTATCTTCCATTCCAGTATTTTTTTTTTTTTTTTTTGCTGGCAACATCAATTTTCTGACTTGTTAGAACCAAGGCTACATGAAAATACCCATTAAAGTAAATCACAAAGGGTGGGAGAACCATGACTCCCCGCCACTAGCCCATGATCTATATGTATGTGTGTTAGTATTCACTTCTGTTTCTAGATTTCTTGCTGATGGAGAGAGTCGGATTCTGCTGTTCAATCCAAGGCTCCTTCATTGGAATATCGACAACATAAACGGGATGATCGTGCACGTTTGTGTGTATATGTGCAAGTATTTGGAGTTATTGCATGTGCAGATCTTCATCTTTTGTTTTATGTATGTATACACACTCAGACATATAGCAGCACGCTTAGACATGTGTGTTATGTATGTATGTTTGTATGTATGTTATAAGCGAAGTCATATAAGTGTTTGAGTGTGAGTGACTGGAGTGTGTGCGTGCGTGCGTGTGTGTGTGTGTGCGCGCACCTCCCCTCCGATGGAAATTGGACCAGTACGCAGGAAGACGATATTCCTCTACTTTTAAAGAATGCTTCACTGTTTACCTCAAGCCTATCCAATGAAAGAACGATTATGAAAGGAGTCTGCAGAGAAATCTATTATCTCGTTATAATTTGCAGTCGATGAGAGCCTCAGAGATTGTTTGAGAACACAACTTAAACAGACTTTTCCTCTCCTAAACACATCGTCGCAGACATCAAACATTTGGTCTGTTGGATACAAAATCTGTTAGATACAAAATGAATAATGAATTGTCAATTCACTAGCCACAACTTTTTGCAAGTCAATCCAAAAATCTATGGTAAGAGACTCTCACAAGTATGCTAACTGCCATTAAACACGAACAGTCAAAAGCTTTGTTTCCGTAAGAAATTACGGTTTAGCGATATTAACTTCTGATACAAGTGACATCATAATTGAAATTCGCCTGACAATTGCAAACAACCGGAAGAAAACTACAATAGACATGCCCAACAGTCGGTTATTGGTATAGGAAGTTCACGTTTTAAAATAATGGATCTTGAACTCGTTGTGCTAGACTGATTGATAGTTGCACGGACAACACTCGTACCTAAGAACCAAGAGATGCATGAGGCCAAAAACTGCAGGCTCACAGTTTTTGGCAGCATGTGTCTTTTGGTATATGTGTCTCTGAGTACATTTAGCATGCATAAATGTACCCAGATTTCTTGAACATTTTTCTCTAAGATGACTACAAAGCAAACGATGTGTTGATTGGTAAGCAGGTAGGAGGAAAGAAAGAAATTTTGAGCTGTGCCGAGCAGCTGCTCATTAAAGAGTTGTTCTTAAGGAAACGAAGTAGCATGACCAAATTTCAGTAACTGATTCTATTTTTCACTCATGAAATACTCGAGTTATTATGCCTTACCAAGGATCCATTTGCTTGAGTTAGTGCCATTAAAAGACTGAATACAACTGGGCCCACAGAGCTAAAAACTGAATCAGTTACTATGTTCACAAACAGAAAATATTTTATCGACTGGAATGTTGCAGAGTAACACTCCATTTGTAATGTTGTTCGTCCTAGCAGTGAATCCTTTGTCAGCCCTTTTGAGGAAATAGGAAATGAAGAAGCATCAAGGTTACACATTAGGATCTATGGAGGAGGAGAAAATTATTTCACCTATACCTTTTTGTCGATACTCTAAATTTTTATTCATGTAATATTTATGACACCAAGAGACCAGCTTAAACTGGTCATAATGCTTTCACATGAACTTAAGATAAGGAAGAAAGCTGGCAAAATCGTTATCACGCCGGACAAAATGCTTAACGACGTTCCGTCTGTCTTTAAGTTCTGAGTTCAAATGCCGCCGAGGTCGTTAGTCTTTTATCCTTCCAGGGTTGATAAAACAGGTCGGACACTGAGGTCGATGTAATCGACTTATTTTCCTCCCCCCGAAACTGCTGGACTTGTGCCAAAATTTGAAACCAGTATTTTTGCAGGAGTTAGGAATAGTCTTAAAAAATCGCATCATATATATATTATGTATATTTGCATGTATGTACATATATATATATAAATATATTTATATATATACATATATATACAAACATATATATATACAAACATACACACACACACACACACACATATATATATATCATATATATGCATTTCTTTTCTTTCCTTTCCTGAGCGTCCAATAACACTGTATTTATTCCACGTCCTCGCGCTGTTTTTTCTTGCTTGTTCATGTTTGGATTGATTATATATATATATATATATATATATATATATATATATATATATATATATATATAGTTGAAATTTACAGGAAAACAAAAGACGAAGACAGGTATATGAACAACAAGCAGGTGCATTAGTTTGACGCTCGAGAAAGAGAAAATCTTTTGCGTTTCGAGCCTATGATCTTCAACAGAAAGGAGAGAAAATAAAAACAGAGAGAGAATAAAAAAACTTGTGGATTAAGCGATCAACCACGGCGACTGGTAAATATATATATATATATATATATATATATATATATAATGCAAGAGAGTTACAGTACTTTTATTTGTAAACCCGGTTGTCAATATAACATGGTTTGTCATAAACACTTGTACTTTGTGGTTTTTTGTCACTTTAGTTACAGATTAAGTTAATTAATTCAACTGGATGCACTGTCTGCAAGTCGTTGGGTACAGCATATTATCCTCCATTTTCTAATTGCTATATATATATATATATATATATATATATATATATATATATATATATATATATATATATATATATATATATATATATATATATATATATATATATATATATATATATATACATATGTATATAATATATACGATGGGTTACCCAAATGTAACCGGAAACGTTCTCTGTGAGAAAAGCTCGTTGTAGTTCACATTCCGCCGCTAGAAGCCACTTAATGCAACCCTCAGGCATCAGTCTGCCCACCGGCGTCGTCCTGTCGTTTCGTACTACCATGTGGTGCGTCTTTGTTTTGCACTACCTCTCCTCTGTTCGTCGGATTTTTGCGATGGCTGAAACGAAGGAAGAGCATGCTTCCGTGAAATTTTGTTTTCTGCCGGGGCAAACGGCGGCCAAAACAGTTGTCATGCTTCAAACAGCTTACAAGGACGCTGCCATGAGCAAAACACAAGTTTAGGAGAAGTTTTCATGCTTTAGGAATGGTCACTTGTCACTTGAAGAGAAACCTTGTTCAGGAGGATCGTCGACCTCCCCAACGAAGGGAAACAGGAAAATTCATGAATTGATCATGGTGGACCGTCGCCGAACAATTGATGAACTTGCTGATAAGACTGGTGTGTCCTGAGGCGCCTGCCAACGAAATTTGAACGACAAATTGCGCATTGAAAACAGTTGCAGCAAAATTTGTGCCTCACTTGCTTACATAAATGTGAGACAGTTTTTTACCAAAATTGGCATGAACCCGCTTTATCTCCCCGGTCACCCTGCGACTTTTTTTTATTCCCCCCGAATGAAAAAGTCCTTAAAGGAAAACGTTTTGCAGATGCAGAATAGGTAAAGAAAAAAAAAACGACGGAGGCATTAAAAGGCATCACTTCACAAGAGTTCCAGCTCTGTTTGCAACAGTGGAAAACGTATCTGGACCGATGCATTGCTTCAAATGCAGAATCCTTTGAAGGCGATAAAAGTGTAAACATATAAAACAGAGTGAATCAAATAATATTGCAATATTCTAGTTTCTTTCGGGTACCCACTCATGCATATACATACATATATATATATATATTCGTTGTCTGTATGTATAGACGTTATCAATTTTCATTGATGGCGCCTCTCTGTAGGATAACGATGACGACGACGAAGAAGGAGGAGGAGGAGAAAAAGAAGAAGAAGAAAAAAAAGAAAAAGAAGAAGAAAAAGAAGAAGAAAAAGAAGAAAAAGAAGAAGAAGAAGAAGAAGAAGAAGAAGAAGAAGAAGAAGAAGAAGAATTTCAGTAGCAGCAGCATCAACAACAGCAACACAAAACAACTAAAAAGATGCATTGTAATTAACGAGAAAAAGTAAAACAAAAAAACACAGGTAGATAAGGAGAAATAAGGACGAGGTAAAGAGATGATAGACATCGGGAGAATATTCGTTAGCTGTGGTCGCGGTGGTGGTAGACACGAGGACGGTGGTAGTGCTTCAAGAGGTGCGATTATGGTGATGGCGGTGCTGGTGGTGCTGGTGGTGATGGTGGT